>NW_010107695.1:14080-51914 GCF_000699245.1 Pterocles gutturalis | reverse complement strand
AGCAGGTTAACGGCTCAGACAGAACCACAGCTGAGTGCTTTGGTACAGAAATCCACTGTATTTTATGTTCTCCTGATTGCTAATAATCAGATGCAGCCTTGTCTTGTGAATCTTGTCATTTAGTGTTCAAACCTAGAGGAAGAAACATATCTACAAGGAGAAATTCTTGAACCTGTCTTCCTTCTTGTCTGTAGTAAGGGGAATTTTTATCTTTTTATAAAGCTGTTGTCTTCTGATTTTGTGTTTCGAATTGCTTTGTCCTCAGTGAAAACAGTGTCTTTTCCAGATCATCTGCGGTTCTGATTATAAGACTCATGAAGTAGTGGTGAAAAGAGTACAATATTCATTTTTTTGTACAAAGATTCCAGCCTGTCATCTTGCTCTGCAGATGCAGTTCTTATCCCCCTATTATAAAGTGCATATGCTCCCTCTGTGTATAATAGATATAATCTAAAGCCCACTGAAATGGAAAAACTCTCACTTGGCTTTAGAGAAGTCCTATATCTACAAAGAGAAAGGCAACTACAAGGGAAAATGGCTTTATACGCTCATTTTTGTGAAGATTTAAAAAATCCAAAATTCCAGATTGTATCTCCATTTTCAAATGTGGGTGTAGGTTTCAAATTAAAATTATATATATTCTGCCCTGCTTCATTGATGTGGTGAATTTATTTGCTGTTGTGGGTTTGAGCAAAGGTGTGTGGAAAGAAAAAGTCTATTAAAAAGCTGAAAACCTTGAGTCTCTGAAATATCTATGCACTCCTATGAGTTAGCTTCATGAGCAGAAATGACATGGTTGGCTATTATTCAGGATGTGCAACAGTCAAAGTTGATCTCGTCTGCAGGTTTGAGCTGACAGGGTGGAAAATGCACTGAAAGGTGAAATATTATCCCCTGGAATGTCTACCACACATTAAGTTCTCCAGGACGGAGGCTGATCAAAATGCTGTGTTTGGGTCTCAGTCCATTGTGTTTGTAGCTATTACATTTTCCGGGTCTCAGCAGGTTCCAGTGACCATCTTTGGCTGATCTGCTGTGTGTTTGGGGTAGAACGTTGGCATGTGACTTCTGCACGGAACTGGGATGCTCCCTCCCAGTCCACAAATGTCTCATGTCCAGAAATGACCACAGAGTCTGGACAGGACTTTTACTGAATCTCTAAGTCTCTGGAGGTTTTGTTTTTCCATTTCAGCTCTGAATTTTTTTCAGAAAGATTTTTTCTGAGCAAAGCTTTTTTTTTTTTTTTTTTAATTTAAAGGTATAAGAAAAAGATGTACAAATCTGGACAAAAATAATAAACACCTTTCCTGCAGTTCCCTGCCTCATTTTCCTCACTGCTGTGAAGTCTTCAGGGGCTGTGATCACAACCCAACAAACAGTCTCTGATTTGGCCTTATGCAAATGGCTATTCCTCCAAATCATGGATGCTGTCTACTCATAGTACTCAGTTTTTCTCAGACAAACTTATAATGAAATAGAAGCCTAATCTCTAAAAACCTTCTTACATTCCTCTGTCCTAGATATTTTTTCATTTATTTGTGAAGTAATTCTGAGCTTTCTTTTCACTGCACAACCTCAGAATTTTTTAAGTTCTAGTATATATATACATATATATATATATAAACACATTCCCTTTAATTAAGGTATTTTTCCACTCTCCAGCCCTTTTAGATGGACTCAGTTTTCATATTTTTACATGGACTTCACCCATTTTGTTGTCCCAGAGTGCTCCTGAGGACTCATTATGTCTTAATACATTCACATTACCCCTGGTCTTAGAGACGTCACATAGTCATGATGGAAAAGGATGGATTGCTACATGGTCTCTCCAGGCATGTAAACCATGAATTTCCACAAACTAGTGGTGTAGTAGTCCTTTTGGAAGTTTCCTGGTTAAAATTCATCTTTAGATGCAGCCAAAAGAAGTTGGATGAATTAAAATAGTTTGGGATCTGAGTGACAAATGATGGAATGGAAAGAAAATTTAAGTGTCGTTTCCTGCAAATGGTTGTCTTTTCGAGTTCCCAGCTAGGAATACAGCTGATGCTTTGTTTTGGCTTTGGTGTAGCATTTAGAGCAAGTAATAAACAGGCACACAGTTTAATGAAAGCAAACTTTCACCATGTTGATCTACTATATTACACTTTTTTTTTAGCGAAGCTGCATCTCCTCAGATGTTCATAGATGCTTTCCAGATGATCTGCCCTAACTTATAGTATTAGTAGTTTGTGCAAATTAGCTTGAGAGGGTAAAATATAGCACATATTTTTTTCCAGAATAGAACAGTACTGCCCTTGGATGGCTTTCAGTCTCAATACATTGATGGCACAGTGCCACAGACAATCATCCCCCTCTATAGCAAAAGAGCACTGGGAAACTTGGAAAAATGCCTTCACAGAGGGATGCTCAAACTAAAGTGGTATCTATGGAGGTTTTACCTCTTTTGAACTCCTTCTTAAAAACACAAAACTCACTCTGCCTTTGAAATTCACACAAGAGAGAGGTTAAAAAACCACCGCCCACCACCCCGCATCAGAAAAACAGCCTAGAGAAAGATACAGTGGCAAAAAGGGAAAATACACAATTTTAGATAAAAACACTGTAAAAGCTGGATTTTGATGGGTTCCTGCTAACATTTTTGCTCCCTGCTTGTCTTGACCTACTTTCTTAGCGTGCTTGAGAACCGCACTTGCAATTTGGATTATAGTAACGGCAGAGATCCCTTGTCATGGAAGTACCATCTTATTTTTGAGTGGTATTTTGGAGTCACACACCTACGTGACCACCAACACTGGTACTCCTCTGCGGAGAAACCAATCCACACTATGAGATATTTGTCTATCCCATCCACTACCATTGCAGCTGCCTCGATTCCTGGACATGTAGCCCAGCTCTCAATGCACAAGAAAATTACCAGACACTTCACCATGTACTGCCCTTGGGAAGGACCCCCCTGAACTATAGCCTCTATTCCTCTGCAAACCTCAGTTATTCAGGTTTCAAATGAGGGAATCTAGGCTACTCTTCCTTTGGAATACAGGCAAGGATGCTTACTGCCACTCTAACAAAAAAGCACTTTAATCAGATTATATTTAACAGACTAACAACAGGTCAGGCAAGGCTGCCTTTCATACAAAAGGATAACAGCAACTCTCCCGGGCACTGATTAGTTAGGCTTGAGCTAGTTAAGACAGAGTTGCTTCACCCAAGAAGACTTCCTAGCTATATATTTAACTGAACTTGGTCATATTTCTTACGGATCTAGTTCCTAGATCCAGGCGTACATCCTACCTATGTCCAGTTTTCATATCAGGGCAATACCAGAGCATCCACCCTTCTCCTTTTTCCCATGCCTTGGTTTCCAAACCAAAGAAGCGCAGAACCAAAAGACATACAAAACAATTATCATCCTCCAGCAGGACTTCAAAATAAACAGCGTCCCAGACCATGCACAGCTGCATCTCCCAGGTATTCCTAATATAGACTTACTTTTGGGGCACTTCTTCAAGAGAAATGAGATGAAATAGGTCATGCTGTGCCTCATCCAAGCCCCTCACCCTGGGCTGGGATGCAGGTAGTTAAATTAACAAGTTCAAAATCATACCCTTCGGCCATTTCATTAAAGTGCTGAGCCAGCTGTTTTCCTGATCCTTAAAGAGTCTATATACTCTGTTACAGTGAAAGGAATATCTCTTAACTAGAAGTGTTGTATTTGCACTTTGGCTGTAAAAGGTGGTAGCTGGTAACTTTGCCGGTGTCTGTTATTCTACCATTAAATCTCATTGAAGATTGACAAACATTTAAGATAAGAAAGTTTCTAATCAGACTCCTGGGTTTGTTGGTGGGTTGGTTTTTGTTCGTTTGTTTGTTTGGGTTTTAGTTTTTTGTTTGTTTGGGGCTTTTTGCCTTTTTTTGGTTTTTTTTTTTTTCTCTCTCTATTGGGGAACCTGTTGCCAAGGGTAATTCATTTATCATGAGATCTTTAAAGTGGTGTCTCATTTCTAGTCCCTGCCAATCTGCGTGAATCACCCCAGCAGCTCACTCAGAGCATGAATAAAGAGGCAATAGGCACTGGAGTGATGCTGTGAGGAAAAGGAAAGTGTATGGGGCATGCTCAGTGGATGTCTTTCACGCAACTGTGAACAAACAAACCAGGCAGGACACTTGATTAAACAGCACAACTATGCACTGCAAAGCAAATTATGATAAATTGCTAATATTGATTACTTTTAACCAGAAGGATGAGATTGTCTGGTGTTTAAATTTAGGAATGCAGCCAAAAGATACCTTGACCTCACCTCTGCACTGGAAACCAATACAAAATTAATTGGAGCTGTTGTTCAGGTAGAAGTCACAATTATGTGACAGTTGATTTATCAATTTAAGAGCTAGCTACAAACCAGATGCGTTCTTCACTGGTATGTGATTTTTGTAGCTTAGTTTGTTAATGCAGAAAAACCTCCAGGATGTTGATGCAGAACCTCCAGCCTTTGTTTAGTGCCTGTAATATAATACATTTTAATTTGAATTAATGCACTTCTGATCAGAAATAAACAGTTTTAGCTTGTTTTTCTGATTAAGTTTTCCATTTTTAAAAGAATTTTGCTTTTGTTTTGCTAAGTGGCTTGTACTGCTGAATTCACAAGCGGATAACCAGTTGGGACTCGGAGTACTTCCACAGTACAACATTTGCAACAGTCATCTGAAGGTCCAAATACTGTGCCTGCTGGTGTATGTTGCACTCTAAATGAAAACATGTATTGTCTGACCTGAATTCTTAAGAGTGTCGAGTTGCTGTTTCTTTTCTGGTTTTGTCTCAAAAAACTGATCTGTTGTGACTGCTGGCTATCTGCTTGTTCGGTGTGGACAGAGACCTCAGTGCAGGTGGAAGAGCTTCCTCTTATAGAGATTTTCAACATGAATATATGTATATACACACACCTAGTGTTGTGTTTAAGGGCAAATCATAAACATTTTTATTTCTTTAATTTGTTATTTTTTTTGTTTTTTTCCAAAGTCATTGCAGTCTTTGAATGATGTCTCTCTTTTCTTCTGTATTCATGCAGATATATCCATTTTATCTAGAATGAATGCAAAGTTTAGACAATTTTATCTAGATTCATAAAATTACTCATGCATGAAGAAATGTCACAAAGAGGCGGTCTAAAATAACCAAAAACAGGGAATCCCTTTTCTGACAGGTAGGATCTTAGATATTTAAATAAAGGCATTTTACATAGGTCTCTTTTTTTATTTTTTATTTTTTTTTATTTTTGGTATGACACGTGCAGTGTTGGCATGATGATGTAGTTCTTCCATGGGGCATTTTGCTGTGTGCTCAGCACCAGAATAATAGGACTGTATTACCGCTGTGCATGGAGTTTAGCTGTTGAGTGCAGGCAACGACCCATACCAGATCACGTAGCCATGCCTGGTGATATCAGAGTTACATCGAAAGCAAGACCCTAGTACAGCCTGGAATTAGGGTATTTTGATTTCAGTACTGTGTTTCAGGTCATTTCGCTGAAGCATTGAGTCCTGTGTTTCAGAGAACCTGATGTGACCCCAGTTTCAGGAATTAGATGGGGATTTGCTGGGTCATTGCACCTGCTGCTGGTGCCTTCTCAACTTCATTCCTTTGTAGCATCTTAGGTATTTATGCACTGTCTGATGTGTTTCTAATTGAAATAAAGGTAGGCTACAAAAAGCATTGTGTGATGAAACTGCTGGGGTCACCTGAAGCAAAAAAATAAGGTGAAACACTATAGAGTGGTTCTGCCTTCAGGACAAAAAGAAGTTCTGGACCTCCCCAAACTACATTTTTTTTCCCACAATCTTAGAAAAAGAAACTAAAAAAATCCCCAACAACCCAACATTGAAATACATGCGTGGGGAGGACTTCCTACCCTAAAACTCAGTTGAATAGAAGTGTATAACTAAATGTAAAAGACTAGCTGGTAAAAAAAAACATATCAAAGGAACATTAAATAAATTGTAATTATTTCCCACCTTCTTTTCCTTTTGTTCAACTCATTCTTGTGCTATAATGTACAACCACTCTCTGTAACATAGCACTTTGCGTATTTTAGTACCTGAACGCTAAAAAAACCCTAACAAACATAATGTTACATCTAAAAACCTACACAATTTCTGCCCCTTTGTCTGCCAGTGGAACTCCTCTATTAAAAAGTATCATGTATGTATGTGCACAACTACAACTCATATCTTCAAAACATACCTCCTGACCTTTTAATATAGGGGTGGTGGTGGTTGTTTTTTTTATTAGTCTTTTTTACCCATCTCTGTCCCTTGCTCCCCTTTTCTTTCCTCAGTTGTGGGTCTACTAAAAGTAGAGGTTGGCAATTATAGTGCTAAAAGTTCTATTAATGCAGTATTCAGCCCTCTTCTACTGATAATTTTAAGGTTCAGTCTCCTGAGAATTGTCAGGGTTAGAAATAGGCTTTCTGTTTCATTGGAGAGCTGGGAATTTCAGCTTTTCAGATATATCAAGTGTTATTCAGCATTTATTTAGAAACCTGGCAGATGATGAAATATTGAACCTTAGAACAGGAGTGACATTTTGATTTATATAAAAAAAGGACTGATCCTTCTCTGTTTCCCATTCTTCATCAGTATCTTTCTGTCGATATGAGAAGCATTACTTCTCTATTTACACAAGAAAGATAACATAGATTCTGGCCTAAATGGTTTTAAATGTTTTCTACAGGTTTTTAAAAAAAAATCAATGACTTTTTGTTTTCTTTCTTATTGGCAGTATAGTTTGATGCATGATATCAGGCTAGCCTGGATTTTACAGGCATAGAAATACAAATTATGGTGCCAATACATTTTGTAAAGGTTCAATAAAAAAAAAAAAAAATCTAAACTAGTTTTTCTATAAAATGTGAGGCTTAAGCAAAATACAGGATGGAGTTATAAAGCTTTTCATTGGAAGAAGTTTGATCTGGCCAGTGTAATTCACTTGGCCACTTCAAACTTGTGGTAATAAAACTTTTATGTCATCGCATAACATTGTCTTCTGTATAGAGAACCAGATCTGTGAAAACAGTTTAAGATGTAAGCTATTCTTGATGATGGATTATGCATACTATATCTCCGTAAACTGGCATGATGCTGTTTTATTATTGCAGCTATTAATTGTGTGAGGAATTCAGTCTTAGATCAAGGCAGTAGTTGTTTTTTAGAAGAATTTTCCTAAATTCATTTACCTCAAGGTACTTTTGAGCTACTTTGAAGACTGAATACTCATATTGCCTTATTTGCAAATGAGATGGGAAAAAATCAAGTCTGGTACTAAAAGGGAGGAAAAAAGTGCTTGGAGAAGGGTTTCTAGTTCAGTTCCAGGTCTCTTGTGGAGTTAATCTGGTGTTGTCTTCTGTTGGACAAACGACTTCAACTTCATGGATTTATGTTTGTCCTCCTGTCTAAGTCTCTTTAATCTGTCCAAGTTTTCATAGAGCTCAGGGGCTCATTGTCTGCTGGGGTCTTTACCACCACAGTTAATAAAAAACTGTTCATGTTGTCACTATGAATGTGAACTAGCGAGCAAGATATATAGCCTGTACAGCAGGGTAAAATTTACTGGACAAAACTCATTTATGGTGGAAGTCTCACATCTTGTCTTGATTAAATCTTTTTTTAAAAAGAACAATGATGTTGTATTGATATGCTGTTTGCAAACATAATTATAGAAGTATCCGGCAAGAATCAGATACAAAAGAAAGGGTTCTGATAACTCTGAGGGAAAGATATACAAGATGAACGATATGCATTGCTAGAAGCAGACACGTGAATCCAAGTTCCTGTTTCATTAATGTTAACATTAATAGACTTCAGCAAACTCACTCTTGTTCTGCCCACATGGACAAGTGAATACAATTCAGGCCTTTCACAATGTTTTTCAGCCTGTCATAGATTTCTTTTATGAATCCAGATCATCTGTGATAACAGCTCATCAGACATCTAAATCTTTGCTGTTACTATCTTCAAGGCTAAATAACGCCTTTCGCCAGCTTTGTCTCTTTTGATACGTGTTCATCTTCTGTTTGTTTGTTTTTTAAATCTTCCTGTTACGCAGAAAATGGTGTAGCTGATGAGATCTGGTATGTGCCCTCATCTGCGGATACATAACAGAACCGGGGAACAATGGCAGACTCCAGAGCAAGTGGCATAATACAGTTTTAGCGCACAACTTTGAATTACTTTGTCAAAAATCGATTTGAGAAAGTCAGACACAATATGAGTTCCAGATAGTTTTGAAACATTAAATCACTTTCACACTCTGTTATATACAGTTACAGATATGGTCTCCTATCAGGGGCATTTAACAAACATTAAGAAGCAGTTCATTCCCTGGAACAATTGCAATGAAGGGTCATTTGGGTCAAAATATTGAAACAGGTTTCATTCATCCAGCATTATAATTGCATGTTTATATGCCTTTCTTATAATCTCTTGAGCACCAAGGAACCTTGGAAAAAAGAAATAATTGAAAACTGTAGAAGCACGATGCTGAACTAAATAATACTGCTGTGAAAGCAATCTAATGAAGGGGAGGGTCAGGTCCATTCAAAGAGGTTAGGAACATTTTTAGTGGTGAAAACTCCGTGCTCTCTGAGGAAAGAGATAATTGTCAGAAATGGCAGAGCTCTTGTAACCGTTTCACGGGTGTTTGTGCTATTACATTTTATAAGGCAAGGTCTCTGCCTTGAGAAGGTGTGAACCACCTGCTTTTCCCATGTTTGACTGCTCCTGGAAACTTCTGAACTGTCTCGTATTGACTCTCCCCATGTTGCTCTGCCTAACTCATGGAGGCTCTCACATTTGTAATGGACTCAAGGAGAGACATCACCAGTTGATCCACTCAACTGCCAACGTATGTCCACCTAAAACAAAGGGACCCTCCAGTCCCCTCTGTGTTGACACAAATCCAGCATCTCCACAGCATCTGTGGTCAGCCACAGCCTGCACCATTCCCCAGCCTCCATGGGCACCTTGCACCAGCCCATCTCCACTTAACGCTCCTCCACCATAGGGGTTTATTGGTCATCACAAGGACTGAAAGAAAGAAATGGACAATGCTCTTCCTTACCACTTCTCTGTGAGATCATCTCATACTGTCTTGAGAACTATCCTGCAGGCCTGGAAACCAACAGAAATAACAGCAGCCATAACTCCTATGCAGTTGGTATTTCTCCTGGGATCTCAAAGTGTTTTACAAAGATGGTAAACTTCCTTATTTCTGTGGTCTGTCTTGTGTCGTGCTTCTCAGAGATGATAGCACGTTGGCTTAAAAAATGTGGATAACGATCTCATAATCTAATAGTGGGTATTACTATTAATAAAAATTTGACACTGATGACTAAAACCTTGACAACTGTTAGATCTGGGGTGTTTTTTAAAGGTTATATGTTTTTAATGGGAAACATCATCAAGATAAAATGTTAATATATTAACCAAATTATATTAGAAAGTATCAGTAAATTTGTATTCAGTTGTAACTTCTTAATATGATGAAAATAAAGACCTCAGGCTTCACAATAATTTTGCCGTAAGGCTTTAGTAATTTATAAAAATAATTTATAAGAGCCTGAAGACCATTTTATCTCTGCTAAGTATCAATAAAATGGAAAACCTCTTTAGAGATGTCTTTGAATGGTTTATTTTTACTAACTGAAAAAAACAGAGATTAGTAACATCTATTTACTCCAACAGAAGAAGGAGATTGAATATAAAATCATGAGATCCACCAGAGACATCTTGACTTGTGGTTGTTTAAAGTGTCTTTAAATGCAAGATTTATAAAACTACAGGAAAATAATTTTAAAAAAATGTTAATAAAAAGAGAAGAAAATTTGTGCTGTAAGTCTTTAACATTAACAAATATACTACTTCAGAGAGTATCTTCTGGACACCTCCTGAGAGTTTTCATGTGAGACAATTGCAGATCAAAATGTATTATGTATATGTATTATCCCCCTTCAGAAGAGGGGTTTTCTGTTTATTGATGCAGCTAGTATCATAGTAATCACAGAAGGTTATATGAAATTTCTCATTTTGATTTTCTGTTTTCAGTTATTATATATTTTCTCAAATGCTATTTGCTTGAGCTTGAGTTTCTCCATGCTGGACATCAGCTATGAACATTTTTATCTACAGAAATCTCAGTTTAGCATGTTCAATAGAAATCTGGTGCAGTTCATGATTTTTTTTTTTTTTTTTCCAATTATGTCTCAGTTGGGTATGGTCCTTTTGAAAAAGGAGAGAACATGCAGGGAAACCCCTGCTTTAGGCTGCATCAGGGGATTTTCTAATCCTGTGCTCATTATCCTGTGTTCTGCCTTTAGGGTGGCAGCATGGAAAAAAAATTCAAATCTGATACTAGTGCAGAAAAAAGATCTAGGATTAAAGCCAAACACGTGGCCCATGCAGATGTGGATGTGGTCGGGGTTGGGATAGGATGCTTGACTGAAAGTTTTACTTGTGATTTATGGAAATGCTGATCATTCACAACCGCCGTTGAAGTCTCTAGGATTGCTGCCATGAATGTTTAAAGAGCTAAACAGAGAGGGATACCCTTAAAACCAAAGGAAACCTAGATAAAGACCATAAATTGGCAATTTTGTGTTTTGGTTTTTTTTGTTGTGTTTTGTTTTTATTATGCTACCACTCAAGATGAGCAGTGGAAATATTTTCATTAATGTTTGCATTGCATTCTGCAACTGCAGTAGTGAGCAGCACTGGGAAAGAAATTGCTGCTTTTTCCCTTCCTTCACTAATGTGAAGTAAGCAAGCTGAATAACACTTTGGGATTTTTCTGTCTCGTTTTTGAAGTACAACTATTTTTCCAACTGTCCTGAATGATTAGGAATGGGGTTGTGGGAAAAAGGATGCAATTCTTTAGCTGCTGAAGAACTAATTTTACTGATTCTTTACACCACACTTTACTGCCCTGTCAGTGGAGCTACAGGATGTCAAAGTGAAACCTTGAAAATATTATAAATATTCCTTTGATAAGTTTGATGTCTGTCAACAAAGTGTTAACGCTATAGAGGAAATCAAATTCATATTAAAATGTCACACTCCCAGCTGAGATGTTACACCCAACTGAATAAACTCCAGATGTGGGAAAATGTGCGATAAACTCTGGATGACGTTCACAACCAGATGTTCACCTGGGTTTGCTTTGCTTTTCATTTGCTCCCAGAAGATGCCCAAAAGTGTGCTGGTGACCTTAAAATTTTAACACAGTTTCATTATGGTAGAAATGTGTGGGGAAATATGCAAACCAGTGCAACATTTGCGATCTTTTGTTCATATTCAGCTGTGCGTTTGTGACTGCTATGAGAATAAGTGACCAAAAATATACTTGCAGGTGTTGTTATTGTAACGTATGGGCTTCGTGCTTCCTTGTTTTTATTTCTGAGGCTGAGTGGAAGGGAATGAAAACAGTGCTTCCTTGTTTTTATTTCTGAGGCTGAATGGAAGGGAATGAAAGCTATGCATTCTGCATCTCTGAGGTGGTCTAATCAGTGTTAGAGGAAGAAAGCTGTAAACATAGAAGTTAAAATAATCAGTGTTAGAGGAAGAAAGCTGTAAATACAGAAGTTAAAGACAATCATGTGGATTCAGCTGATGGCTAGTACATAGATAAAGCTTAAAACAGGGGAGGCAAAGAGGATGGAAAGTGCAAGACACAATGGTGACTCTGCATTTTAAATTAGCCCTTGGTAAAATGAGGTGAGGAAGGGAGGAAAGGAAAAGAATGAAGATTTGAGTTGCAGGGAGGAGTAAATAGCCACGGTTTTTCCAAAACACCAACATTAAGACTGGATGGGTTTGTTGGAAATCCCACCCAGATCTGGCCATTTATATTTTAATTTGAAATTACCCTTTTCAGAGCACCTGGATGAAAGTTTGCAGCTCATGTGAAATTGTCAACTTCAGTCGCACAAACTGACTTAATCTGGTGGGGAGGAACTGACACTATTTATTTGTATAATATTGTGTTACATGAAATGAGAGAATTTTCTTTCCATAGTGCACATGTTGCTAAAAATACAGAAGTAAATTTTAGTTTTACATGACAGTTTTGCTGACACTCATCAGAATCTGACTGAACACTCTTTGAAACAATTAAAAGAGTCCTTTTGATTTTGTCCAGCATTTTACTAGCCAGCTAATGCTGATATTGATAAAAACATGATTATAGTGTGATCCTGGTTACTATTCCGTAAGTTACCAGCCATTAGACTTCTGAGAAAAGAAAAGAAAAAAAAAAGAGAGAAAAAAAATCTTTCATCATACATACGAGAGGTGCTCATATTTCTAATAATTTATCTGAACATGAATTTTGAGTAGTTAGGTTTGTTCGGCACTTTGTGTAGTAAACTAAAAAAGAATCCTAGACTTCAGGCATTTGCCAGAATTCTGATATTTGCTTTTTGATAATGTCAATATAATCTTGAGGCCACCTGCTAATCAACCAGGTTTTCAGGTTCTTACAAAGAGGGGAAAGCTGTGTACAAGAGGAGCAAGGTACTGCTTTCTGCAGATCTGTATGAACCAATGGGGGAGTGCTCCTCATAAAACTGATGTGCTCAGAGTTTTGTTTTGTACCAGAAGGCAGTGGAAGGCATAAAGAACTGATTAGCTGTTTGAAATTTTAATCTTCCATCCATGCACATATATACTGAAGTTTTTATGCTTCTCCCTACTGATCCCATCTCAAATTTCACCAAAATTCTCTATAATGCACACAGCCTGTCTCACTTGCTTTCTCCACACATGGACTGGATCCACAATATTGTGAGCAACTGGCTCACGCTGCCACCCTGGGGATTGCTGGGTGAAGGTGAGGTTTAGATGCCAAGAAGGATCTCGGTGACTTGGAGGTGAAGTTGGACAGAGCCCATTGAAACAGAGTATCTTTTGCAACTCAGGCTCAAGTCCAGTAACCAGCATAATTTAATTTAAATTAATTATCACAGGTGAAAGAGAGTATTGAGAAATGTGTTCTTGGTTCACCATGCTAACAGATATTCCAAAAATGTTTGGAAATCTAAAGTTTATTTCATATGCATTCACATAGGTTTTAGGTATTTTGCAAAATTTATGCTGTTTCACAATTCTGCTTGAGACACGCTCTCTTTTACAGTTTTCAGGATATTTCAAAGTATTTAAGATCACTGAGACTAACCAAGTGAAATACAAACACCTGAGAAGTTAATTACTCCTGGTTTGTACCTCTAAGGAATTTTTTTAGATCTTCTTCATATATTTTATGACATGTCATGTATCATAGAAACAATTTCCAAATGCTTCAAAGAATGACATTGGGATGGTATTTTAGGAGAATATAAGCTAGAATGTCTCTATATTGTCAGAGTTGTAAGAACCTGAAATATAAATTCTCAGTGCTTACGCAAGTGGTTTTAGTGCACAAAACTTTTTGAGCAATATTGTAATGCATAAAAAAAACTGTCAAAGGCCCTCTTATAGCAAACTTGGAGCAAACAGCTCTGAAAGATTTCCTGCTATAGAGCAGGAGGAGGGTTCTGACAGCTCCAGTAAAGAAGGGACTTTTCCATAATTTCTAACTTTTCTGAAAGCTACCTTTGAGGACTAAGGCATGAAAAGGAAGAGCTTCCAGGGTGGGAGCTAGTTATAGTGGCTTCCCTATAGTCCCTGTGACATATAGGCGCTTCCAGAGTGTGATTTATCTCAGCCAAAAATACACATCAAAACCAGATATGTTTAAAGACACCTATTTCTTTTCAGTGGAAGAAGGGGAATATGGAGTACCTAGATGAAAAGTAGATATCTACAGTCTAATGGTCCATACGAGAGGAATTCTGTCTTCACTGAATGTAAAAGCTTTGTTTACCTTGCCCTTGTGGGGCTCCAGAGACTCCTTATTGTGTCCTTTCAGTATGTAAAGGGGGTTTATTTCTTCTTAGGAAGAAATTATTTTTTTATGATAAAAATTGTGAGACACTCTGGTTGCCCAGAGAAGCTGTGGATGCCCTATTACTGGAAGTGTTCAAGGTGACGTTGGATGGAGCAACCTGGTCTAGGGGGAGGTGTCCCTGCCCTTGGCAGGGGGGTTGGAACGAGATGATCTTTAAGGTCCCTTCCAACCCAAACCCTTCTATGTTGTTATGAATCTATGATAGCTTTGAATTCTTTGTGCCTTCAGCCGTACTTTGATATGGCTGGCTGCCTGGACCAAAAAAAAAAAAAAAAAAGTCATCAGTGTTCTTATACCTGGTTACTTAATAAGATCTCAGGAGGCTAATAGAGGGTCTCATCTAAAGAAAATCTGATGAGGAAGATACTGTTGGTGGGAATATCTGAGGAAGTTTCAAACTTCATAACTTGACTCTGTTCATTGAAAAATTGGGATCACTATTCAGAAACGTATCAAAAGTGTCCAGTTATTCTTAGCTGGGGAATACAGCTCTGCTGAAGACAGTGCTACTGCGTCACTTTGCACCAGTCCTATCCAGAATAACCATCAATTGTTTTGAAACTCGGTGCCATTCTGTCTGGCACTAGGCTAAATGCAGAATATCCTCTGGTTACTTTTGCTTATTTTTTGAAAATGGAAAACCTGTGACAAGCAGATTTGAAAGCCCTACCATCTGAAGACCTTCAGATGAACTTCAAGTTACTTTTTCACACACCACGTGGGGCTCATGAATAAACCAAGGCGACACATTTAGCAACCCAGAAGCTCGGAAATGAACTTTAAAGGCAAGATTAACACGTAGTGCAAAGTGACTTTCCCCCATGATGACACAGGTATGCATTGAACCAGAACACAGTAGTAGTTTTTATTGAATGTGAAAAGTGAGTAACATTTAGCTTCCTTATAGAAGGCGTGAAAAGGTCAGCTGGAAGTCTTATTGATGGTGCTTAAAGGAGAAGTTTGCTTGCTGCAATGCAAAATTGGAGCTTATTTGGACAGAGGAAATCGTATTAAAAAAAACCAAGTCCTGTTCCATAGGGCAATTACATTCTAATCCCTCTGTCTATTTGTATTGCTGTTCAGTGCTCTATGGCCATGTCTCAGGAGAAAAATCTTTTATGATAGCTCTTACAATTTATCTAATACCTGAGCTTCATTTATTACATATTGTTGTTTGTTTTTTTTTTTTTAGTGAATGATACAGAAAGCAAGAAACCCATTTGTATGCTTATTTTTACTGTCTTAAACTTGTCTTGGAAATACAAAGCTTATGTAAGTGTAACATTTTAGAGTGAAGATTTAGCATCTTAGGAAACTTCACTTTATGGTCCATTATAACCTCAGTATAAATGTACGTCATTAAGACCACCTGATAATTGACTTCCAACAGTTGTTCTCTAAAAGACAGAAGCTTTTTAGAGAAAAAAAATCACAAGCAGCACTACAAACGTCTGATCTAATGGCCATTACTAATTATTATTAATACAACTAATAATAATAGTCATGTTTGAAGTGATTTTCAATGGAAATATTTAATGATTCATGGAATGTTTGTCTCCAGCAGCCTTTGTGAGGCAAATATTTTAAATGATGGATGGTTAAATGATGATACACATAAGTCAAGGGACTTGATTATGGTCATAAAATGTGGCATATGGAGAAATGGAAATCAGGAAAAAAAGTGATTAAAGCATTAGTCTTGTCATTAACAGACCAGCAGTCTGGATATTGTTTTTTATGTCAATTTGGGTGTTTAACATCACTGTTTCTGCTTTCTTGCTGTAAAATGGAAATGATCATTCACTGTATTATTAGCACATTAGTATGTGGGGCAGGTTTCTTGTACTGTGTTGAAGTAACTGGATACCAATATACTTCAACTGTAGAATCTCGACCTCCTGGTTTTAGTATAAACTTGCATTACCCCTTCTTTGTGCAGAATACGTAAGGAATCTGACCCTTCCTCCAGGGCTCAATTCACAACAGCACAAATTTTGTTCCACTGCTCAGTGATGCTACTATTTTTTTTTAAACACTGTCTGATCCTGTGACTTCCTCCTGCTTCAGTTTCAGACCACTCTTAGTTTCTTATCCAGGCTCAGAAAAGTTTGAAACCTGAAACCAGGACACTCTTAAGCGTATTAATCTGTTCTCCATAAATGAAGCATTTTATTTTTGACATTTTGAGATTTTTTTTTAAATTCAACTTTGTACAAGCCCTGACAACCATTGCCACTCTGAGTTTTGTGTTTTATCTGCTCCCACACCACAGTCATCAACAATCTTTGGTGCTTGCTGAGTTCACCATTTTTTGTAGCTGCCCTGGTCACCAGTGCTTCCCTGAGAGAAGCTCCTCAAAGCCAGGCTCACCTCCAGCTGTTCCAGGACAACAAGAAAAATAAATACTTTAAAAACTTGTTTTTCCATTATGTAATTTTTTTCACATTTATAAAGAAAATTAAGAGCTTTAACAGTACTGATTTCTGATGTTGAAACAGGGAAACAGAAATAAATTCCCACTTCTGTTTTATAGCGTGTTTATTCTCATTAGCTTCTTATGAACTGTGTTTATTGGTGATAACAGATGAGACTTTGATATTACAGATTTTCCATTTAGATTGTAGAGATGGGCTTCCACATCACCTTATGTATCATGTCAGACTGTAAAAACCAAAATCAAAAAGATCAATTTTTTTTTTTACTGAGTCTATGTTGAGAAAAATTGACTTGTTGAATATGTTAACCATATTTTTTCACTATAAAATGAATAATTTTACTAAAGTTTTATTTTATTATTTACATAATTGGAAAAATATGTAATTTTTCTTTCAGTCTGGAGCTGTCTGTACGTAATATGCTGTAGGTACTAGATACAGGCAATACACTTGAACTGGAAAAAGGGTTGAGACAGCTTAATGTACAGTTTGGTAGAGAATGTGCATTTGGGACTCTGAACATAAAATGAGATGATTGAAGCACTGAAAACTATAGTTAGTCCAAACACAAATCATCCTGTTTTGCTAGCTGGGATGCCAGAGGCAGTTTAGCTGAATTAAATAATCCCATGTCCCAAAACACTTTTGCAGCTCTGATTTCTCTGGATGAGGTATCACACTAATATCCTACTGCTCCTTTTGGCTGAGCAGGTTCAAAAGCCACTCGGATACCTTTGCCTGGCACCATGTTGTGACATCTAGACAGGTGTCAGGGGGCAGATGCTGCTTTTCCCCTCCTCTATTTGCACATACGTTAGAATTAGTGATGTTTAAAACTCTTCAGGATCTCTTCCAATGCATTCAGGGGCTTTAAAGATCAGGCCCCACGACCATGACTAATTTAAGTATTTTGCAAAATTTACACCGATACGGTCATGCAATTTGAACAAATTCATATTCCTCTACACGGCTGAGATGTAATTTATGCATTTTCAGTAGATCCTGCGCCTCCTCATTATTATCAAATGTGACATTTAAAAAAGCCTGGCGATGCAAAAGCTTCCCTTCTCTTCCGAGTAGCTGAGTGGAAGGACACGTTGGCCTGGGTTATTACTGAAGCTTTCAGCATTAATTTACATCATTTTCAAGTGCTTTTGGGACACTTTTCTCACCATATAATTTCCTTTTTTTTCTTTCTTGACTCCAGGCTCTCTCTCCTGGTCACAGTGACTGACTCAAAACCACTTAGCACACACTTGGTGCAAGGGACAAGATGTCCCTAAGCCAGCTTCCCTGCCATTAAAAGCATTTGTCACCTTTTTTCCATCTAACTTTGTGCGCTTCTTTTCAAGACAAGAAATTTTTTTTTACCCTCAAAGCAGAATTTGCCTAAAATCCATTGGGGAAAAAAAAAAAAAAACAAAAAACAACAGTTCAAGGTTTACATACAGCTTGAGGTGGTTACTTTAGGAGGTACATACGAAGTTATTCTTGAAATATATTCACTCACAGCAGCCTGAGCTACTTTTGCTTTTTTAATACATTTTTTACGCTGTAGACTTGTATCTGATACGGACTCTCACCTGTTTTTGGGTAAAGGAGTTATGCAACAAGGCTAAAACACATTCCTGCTTTTAATACAATCAGTAAATAGATGTTTTTAATGCAGAGAAGTTATTTAAGATACATAAAAATATCTGCCTCACTTAGATGATGCTGTTCTCAAATCTGTACTGTCAGAAGGAGTGGTTCTCTAATCCTTCGTTGGCACAGATGAATACAGGTTCATTAGTTTCAGGAGAAGTAAAGTTGCTGGTGCCAGCTGAGAATCTGGCCCATCCAGGTGTGCTATGACATTTAGAAAGAAGCAAACACATTCACAAGGCTCTTGGGAATGTCTTGGCAGAGCAGTCAAAAGTTTTATTTGAGTCTAGGACAGATAGTCAAAAACCACTTCCCAGTTTTGGAATGAAGTGGAGATTTTGCTAAGGTTTCCTGAAGAACTGTTTCTTAAATATATGGAGAGACATCTATCACTAGAATGAGAACCAGAACAAGGGAAATAAAAGATGGTTCTCTTCCAGACAATGACCATTCATGATTTCACAGTAATAACCCATTATTACTCAACAAATAAGAACAAAATATTTTACGAAAGATTTACAGAGCGATAATTCCAGTGTGACACCTCATGAAGGAAAAGAGATAGAGGTGGCAAAATAAGGATCAATAGCAAGGCAATGTCAGCCTCAAGCAAAACTGTCACCTTGTTGACATTGGCAGATCAACTGCAGCTTTCAATGGGGACTAGGACAAATACCGTATTTTTGTTAACTTGACTGATACATTAAGTTGTCTTTTGTTTGCTCCATTTTTGCTCAACATTCATTTATTTTTTCAGGTGCTTTGCACTGCTGAAAATTGTTATGACTTTTGCTATCAAGTTAGTTACTGATGAGATTTATGTATGAACATTAACATGAATCCATCTACAGGGATGAGGGTGTACATGTTGTTCGTGTCAATCTGCCACATTTGAAAAAGACAAGACAAAATCCCTTTCCTGTGTACTCTATCACGGTTCATGGCCTCAGGCAAAAATGCAGAAAAAAGTAGTGAGTTTAGGTGTTTATACCTCAGGGAGGAAACACTTGGTTGTTAGACCAGATGGGTGAGAACTCTCATGTCCAGGTTTCAGCTGAGAGATTCAGCTAAATGAAATAAAATAAAACAAAATAATTTTTTTTAATCTAAAAATTCAGTTTATGCTGTTGTAATAGATATGAGTTTTGTCTCATCTTAATCTACACAGGATTGATAGAACTATGTTCATTTCTCAGTCATGACATAATTTTTTTCATATCTACTTCAGATATATTTTTCACATTTTTTTTACATCCTTAAACTCTGAGATTGTTTGTTGCTGGCTGCAGAATATAGAGGGAACTCATAATGCTTTCTTTTTTATGCATTTTTCTCTCTTACCTTATTCTAGGATAAGTTTTGGAAACTTGAGTCTTATTTTGCATGTGTAGACTGGTATAAAACTCAGTCTTGATTTTCCCTTGATACTTGGAGGGATTGTTATAGTTGGGCTAGCAACAACAATGACAATAATAATAATACAAAAAAGAACACAATACAACGTGCATCTCAAGTCTGTTTGCCTCAGCACTACGTCAAGAGTAGGAACCCATGCAGAAATTTCAGCCCTATAGCCCACATTTTGAGTGATTCCTCTGAGCTTGCAGCAGAGGGCTATAAAAACATATTTATGTTCACCTGACCACCCTCATACAAGTTGTGAATTGTTGACACTGACATCACCTCGTAGCATAAAAGCTGCCTGATAAAGAGCGTTCAGAGAGTTGATGACACACGCATTTTTCCTACTGGTAGGTAACTTATATGTGATGTGAGTTTTTTTCTTTTGTTGTGAAATATCCTGCAGAGGCCACTTCTGAAAGGCAGAAAATTCAATAGCAAAAAAAAAAAGATTAACAGGCCTCTGAAAGCAAAGAGGCAGATAATAGCCTTGGAAAATATATGTAGATGTACTTCTGGAGAGAAAGAGCAGGAAAAAGAACAGTTGTTTGTTTGAAAGCTTTGCAAGAAAAAGAAATTTAAAGGAGTTATGACGCAGAGCAATGTGCTGACATTCAGAAACGCAAAAACTGAAGTAACCTATGAAGGAAAATGTCCTGAAAGTAAATTTTTTAGTGTTCCAAGGTCCATGGTCCATAATTTTGGTGATTTCATTGGCATCTTTCCTAATGCATGGAGTTTTAGCTGAGAAGCCAATTAGGATTCAGCTTCAGAAATAATAACTCACCAAAGGACTTTGATGCTGTCGGTTGTCATTCATTGTCACTTTAAGTGATTTGAGACCATGTGGGAGTAATTCAGGTGCATAAACAGAGGCATGTAATGACATTTTTAGGTATATTAAGAGGTATCCCGGTGTATCTGAGGCATGGGCTGGCAGACAAAACGTGGGATTTAAGGAAAACCCTTTATGCATGCCCTAGATGACAGCTGGAAGCAAGAGCATCTCAAATGGGAGGAGATGCCTGTGTTTAAACAGGCAAATCAACCAAATCCCTAAATCACTTCTTCCTTCTTCAGACCTGACACAAAAAAAATTAAAAAAAAAAAAAAATCCTGGTCTGAGACTGAAAAGGTGAGCTGTTTTGAGATCAGCAAACCTTTTGCTGTCATCTACACAGACCAATGAAGTCGTAACAAATATTAAGGACAAGATCAGATGGGGACAAGTGATTAAGCAGAAACATTCAATGAAACAATTTCCTTTTTTCACAAAAATGTTACCAACCTTCAGCTGAGCCTGCATAACTCCTTTTGGCATGCCCTTAATGAAGTGAAATATGAACTGAACTCTATTAGTCTCAAGAAATTATCATTGCTTTCTGTATTTCAGAAACCCATTTTACTTTGTGCTCTACTAGGTGGAGAGTGTGCGTGTGATTAGTGCCTGCATTTCAAATAAGGAATGGTGACTTCAGCCTCCTTCCACCAACAGTGATTTTCAAAAGTGGGAGCAAAGCACTGTCGGCTTTTGTCTTCAGGTGAAAGTACACACTGCTAAAAGGTCTGAACGAGCTAAACCTGTGCTTGTCCATGGCCCAGTGACTATTCTCTTCTTCATCTATATTTGTATTCTTTTTGCTGTGCTTTACATGAGCTACTTAGTTGATTTTGGTTCCTTGTATCACAGCAAGCATAAAATGTGTCTGCAGTTATTTGTGTCTATGAAACTACGTGAATAAAATTGATGCCTAGTTAAAGATGAGTTGCCTCTAGATCAAATTTAAAATCAGTGATGCACCACATGAGAAATATTGCTCTTAGAGTGCTTCTGTAGTTACCATTATATGTCTTGGGGGGCTCTTAAAAGGTTAATTTTCTTTCATTCTTTAGTTTGTTTTTCTGGAAATCATGCATTATTTTTTGGGGCACAATATATATTTCGTTCCAGTCGGTATAGCTCAGTAATTTCAGTAACCTTCACCTGGGGATCATACACTCAAAATATTGTTTATGGGAAAAGAGTAAGCACACTTTTTCATATATGTATAAACCCAGGAACTTATTGTTTTTACAACCAAAATCTCACCAGTCAACAAAAAATGAAGGAATCGTGCAGTTAAAACTGCTACACACACACACTTCTCATTCTCTACCCCTTGTCCTGGTGGTGTTCTCACACTTCCCCTGCTCCCCTGGGACTCAAGGTTGGCTGTTACAACTTCATTCTCTTTGTTACCCTCAAACTTAGTTTTGTCCAGCTCCAGGTCTGCACTTCTGTAGCTGGCCATGGGTGAGCTGCCTCTACTGCCAGCCTGTGCCCCACCTCTTATCATCCCCTGCCTGTGCCATGTCTCATGTCTCCCCTTCTCAAAGCCTCTGCTGTCCTACCAGGCTTGTATTTCTCTGCACTACACCATTGTGTTAGAGTTGTAAATATCTCATTCTACAAGGAATAAGTGGTTGTTATTTCTGCTTATATAAAACTGTAGTCATACCATACAAAGAGAAATAAAAGCATTACAAGTTACATATAGACAGACACCTGGTCTACTAGAGAAATTGCTGTCACAGCTACACCAACTAAAGCGATCTCTCCAGTAAATTGTCTTAAACAAGGCTACAAAGCAGTTTTCCC
Organism: Pterocles gutturalis; assembly: GCF_000699245.1. Classification (NCBI taxonomy): domain Eukaryota; kingdom Metazoa; phylum Chordata; class Aves; order Pterocliformes; family Pteroclidae; genus Pterocles; species Pterocles gutturalis. The sequence continues at coordinate 29,806 of NW_010107695.1, read as the reverse complement.
TGTATCCTCTTTTCTCCAGTTGCCTTATGCGCAGGGACATGAGCATGTAAGTGAGTCTCCCATTTGGCCCTCAGACACAATGGTCATCAGCTGGGAATTGGGTCCCTCCTGTATCCAACCCAGACTTATGGCCACGTCAGCACTTGACTTCCAGGTGCCTACCCCTACTTGTTTTCTAATCTGGCTTGATGTTTGACCACCCACTGATATACGCACCCACATGATGTGCACGTGCTCTAATCACTCCAGTTGACACCGCAGGCACAAGGGTCCATTTGACCCTAGGTCCCTCCCCATCTGCTGACACTGAGAGCCCCATACACATGCATGCATAGAGCATAGAGAGCCCTTGACCAGAAAAATAGACATGGAGTTCAGTGAGGAGACAGGACAACTGCACTGACCAGCTGCATAGCATGGCCAGACAAACACACTGACTAGTAGCCTGTTCATATGCAACCAGCCCTTATCCCTCTACTACCTCTATTTCCCCACATTTGTTTACTTTGGTCACTCTCTTCCCCCCCTTTGATTACTCCCCTAAATATCCCATGATAAATCTTGTACAAGCCAAAGACTATTTTTCCAGCCCCCTACAATGTGCCCCACCGGCTACCTATAGGCAGTAACACTCCCCACTCCCAGTTTGTAAGAGTTGACACATTGACTCATGGTACTGGGCGAGAATGTGACATCATTGTATACAAAATTATGTAACCTCTCTGAAACTCTTCATAGGAACAAAATGCATTATTATCCCTCTTTTGCCTTCAGGGAAGGTTCTGGTTCTATCAATAGGTCTATAACTTTATCTATGTGTAGTTGCCTTCGGCTTTCTTACCTTATTGTTGTTTGTCTTGTACTATAGCAATAGATGCTTGGGTGAGCGTCTCTTCTTGCTGTCAGTATTTCAGTCTCAGAAGCCAGCAGGGGTGGACTGAGATGTTACTAAATAGGATGCGGGTAACTCAGCTGTTGAGCAGTTGGATTATGGTCAATTCAGAGAATGAGTGAACAGAAGATGAAGACCCAGGTAATAACAAAAATGAGTAAACAAAAAGTCAGTTTTGTTATCAGATGTACGTCCTGGCAGATGATATATAACGGCACTTGTTAGGGTCAAGGTCATACTACCCAGTATGTCAGACAGGGTCATCCTTTTGATCTTATTTCCAATTGGCAGCTAATACATAAATTGTTAGAGGGATCTATTTTAGTTAGCATAAATTACATTGTGGTCAAGTCATTAAAAAGCTTATAAGAAGATATAAAATTATCATTAAAAACTTTCCATTTTTGCCCCTAAAGTGTATATTGTAACCTCTCAAGAGACTCAGAAGAAAAGCAAAAATAGACTAAAATTTCTTATTTAGATTTATTTATATTTAGGGTATTAGGTATGTGCAAGCCCCTGTGTATTAAAATAGTTGCCCTTTTAATTGCCTCTGATTATAGGATGAAGTGAGCATTATATCAAAATTTATTTCTACCACACATGGTCTGGGAATTCCTCAACATTTATTATAGAATGTTAATTACACTAAAAATGCTCAACCATGAAACTGAGGTTATAGAAAACATTATACTTGTCAGCGGAATTAATCTCAGGCTGAGCAAACCTTCCGCCACTATTTTTCACTGTTATTCACTTTAGATCTTTGTCACCCATCTAAATCCCTGTGGACTGCAAGCTCTGACCCTGGACTTACAGGGTTAGAAGTAGCATAAAAGTTTGGACCCAATCAATCCTAATTTTTGTGTTTGTTTTTTTTTTTTTTAATGTGCTTATTTTGATTGTCATATTAATCACCCGTCAAAGAGCATTTCTTAGCTCTGAAAGGAACTGTGTCCATTTTCTTCAGTTCAATAACCTGAAACTGCCAAAAGTGAACTGCTCATCTCACTGTGAATAGACTGATTTGTATTTGTCATTTCTGAGCCTGCTGATGGTTTTTCCTGTGCAATCTTCTATGATAGAAGAAATATCGTGTATTTAACTATATATTGGGTTTTGTTGGGGTTTTTTTTTGGTTTTTTTTTTTTTATGAGTGGGCTGATTATCAATGTATATCTCATGAATGAGGGGGGTTTTTTTTTTGTTTTGTTTTTTTTTTATGAGTGGGCTGATTATCGATGTATATCTCATGAATGAGGAAAAAAAATATATGGCCATTAATGACTCCAAGAAGAAAGAACAATATCTTATGCAGCACCTTCCACATAAATGCTCTTTATTAGTTCTGCCAAATCTATTCCTATGTCCTTAATTATTGAGCACAGTTCAATTTTGCTAGATGTCTAGAGGTGTAGGAAAAAAAATTCCCTTTGCATGAAGATTTTCAGGCGTCTTTTTTCAATTTAACTGTTCTCAGCTTAGCCTACCACAATATCCAACTAAATAAGATAGTGACCCAGAAGAAGAGTTTTCTTCTTGAAACTTAGAATTGCTAGAAGTTTAGGAAAGAGATATGAATTTATCTTTTGGCATACACAGGTTTTTTTCCTCAGTCAGAGCTGGATGTCTTCAACTCCCAACCAATGAAAAACGACAGATGTACATCATGATTTGAAGGACGTGTTCTGACTCTAAAACAAAACCTTTGCCAAGTTTTTCTGCTAACAAGCTGATGTCTTAAGTTAGTATTGTTGATTTAACATAGTTATCTACCATCTGCTTGTTTCTGAATGACCAAATAATGACAGCTTCATTTGTGTTTGTCTCAATAATAAATTAAAAAAAAAAAAGAAAAAAAAAAAAGAACTCACAACCAAACAACAACAGCAACAACAAAAACAATGACAGAGTTAGAAGAGAGATAGAAATGCTCACTAGTGGGTTAGTTTGCTTTTCTGTGCAGATATGGCTAACTTAGCGTCTAAATGACCAGGAAGAGGCTAGCACGCTAGCACAGTTCTAACCTATGTTGTGCTGTATGTACTCAGAAGAAACATTCAAATGGGAATGACAGCAAGAGGATTGCAGGTGAATGAGGTGAATAAGGTGTCCCCACCTTTAGGAGCTATCTAGTTCTATGGAACATTCCTTAATTGTCGTCCTCTGCATTCATAAAGGTCTTTCTGCCTTTTTTTCCTTCCTGTACATAATACAATCTTCCTGGACTATTAAAGAAAGTCAAATGTATTTGTGGTTGGAGTCTGAATATATTAGAATTATTTTAGTTTTTATGTCAAACAAACCTTAGGACTATGGCATAGATTGACGCCCTGTGACACATGTCATTTTTGAGGGTACTTTTGCCATCTGCCATGCACATTTAAAAAAAAAAAAAAAACAGAGCTGCAAGTAGGACCTTAGAAGTGATTAAAAGAACTGTGACAGAAAAATGTCACTTGTGTTCGAGTGTACCTGACAGGTTATTGTATAGGTGATGGAAGGGATTCAGCATCCCTTATAGCAGCTGCAGTATCCAGTCTTCCAGAGAATTGTAGACATAAACATATTATCAGTAGTACACCCCTCATGGCTGCGAGGATCAGAGTGTTTCATTTCTAGAAACGGAAGTGAATACGGCTTTCTTGAAGTGACAATTTGTAGCATAGGACTATCCGTACAGGTGTGTGCGGAACGCAAAGAAATAAAATTCAAAGCCTCAGTGAATTTCGTATAAGATGTTTCTTACTGCATGTCAGTATCTCAAGACAAAAGTGAAGATGTTTGAAGGTCCAAATCATTCATCATCCTTTTCGTCATTTGCAGGCAAGTATTTGAACTACTGTTTCTTAGACTCATTTGTGGTTTGTCTAAAAAATTGAATTTTTGTAAAGTATATCACTTAAAAATCCCTAATGGCATAGTCACTAGCTGTAAAATATGTACCATGAAGAGATGCGACTGATGAATTAATGCTATGAATGAGGCAGCTCTGTACATCAGTATTCTCTCCAGCGCTCAGACAAAGCAAACAAAACTAAATAATGCAGCGAACTTCTCTCACCGGCGACTGCAGCTACATACAGATTGTTAGCTCCAAGGGAATAACACAGGGTGAAGGGAAAGACGGTTGAAATGTTAAATACATACTTCAGTGTATTGATAGGGATAAGAAAGATGTGACAGGCCTAGTATACAAGGTCAGAAATGATGTAAAAAAGAATGCCCCCAGGGAATGTGTTAAGCCTGACCCTAGCCAGTCACCTGTTAAGAAACACTGCTGGTTTTTTGTTTCTAAAGTGCCTGAGATTATAAACAAGATCATGTCCCGAAAACAAATTCTGATGCACTGATGCTGAGAACAAAGAGAATTTCCAGTTCTGAAGCCACAGTTATATTTTTGATCAGATTAATGGTAGCTATGAAATTACAGTAAAACTAGGAATTTGACCAATAAAGGTTTTATCTGTTTCTATTACAAGTTTAGTTTAGTTGGCATTTCTGGGACATAGATCTTTTGACACTGCTGAGATATTTGCAGGCTGAGCTCAAGAGAAGAAACATCTGCTGATTTGATCAGAGGAGCATATGGTTAGCAAATTAAGATGTGGAGTCTTGAAGTAGTAATAGGAAAGCAAAAAGATTGTGGTCTTACTCAGAAATGAAAAGTGTTCAAGGTTCTTTAGGAAAAGGGAAAAAAATACAATCTTTTTTTTTTTTTTTTTCCTTTGGCAGAAATTGAATCACAAATCAGATTCTCTACTAAAAATACTTCACAAATGTAATGGTTTGAGCAATTCTCTCTTCTGCAAGCAGAGTTTGTCTTTGCATCAAACAAATCCCTTAGGGTCCCAGTCCCAAGATGTAGAGGATCTGTACGGTAAAGGCTCCAATGTATGCAAATCTTTACAAAAGGCTATTGAATAACCAGATTACATTGTGAGGTTTAAACAATGGCAAAAATATAAGAGAGAGGTAATGGGATTTTAAGCTAGCATCAGTCCTTCTGTCACCTTTTTTCAGAAAATAGGTGTATAGATATCTATGCCTCTCTCTGTGCTTACATACAAAAACTTCTGAGCTGAGGGGATAATGAAAGACCTGGTAGAAATCAGCTGTTGCAAAAAGGAAAAGAAGAAAGCAGTCATTTAAAATGAAGAGGTCAGAAGTCCCCTATTATAAATTCTGCTTTAGAAACTCAGGTGAAGTATTTCCCTCTATGTCTTCGTATGTTAAACATGTTCCTTTGGATCTCCTCTTTAATTACTTCAGTGTAAGTTTATTCAGAAGCAAATTCATAGTGCAGATTTGGTATTGTCATCTTTGTTTTCAAATCTTGAACTGATGGTTTGTGAAATTATTTCTTGCCCTGCCAATGGCAGATTTGGTTTCAATATTTTCCCCTTCAAAATTTAGTACTGTGCTTTCGAAAAGTTATTCCAAGTGCCCAGAAAATTTTTGAGTATATAAAACTAAAGTGAACTCATAGTAATATAAAATTACTGTCAGTTGTTGCTTGCAGCTTTTTGAAAGTTTACTGTTCTTCTGAAAACTTTAAAACCTTTAAACTTATTTCACCTCTGAAATCAGCTGTTATATTTAGAGAGGATTTATCAGTTGGATTGGAGAACAAGACCCTTCAGGAATGTTCTTTTTACGCTGCCATAGGTAACAGCCCTCATAGCTGTTAACTCTGAGTTTACTAGCAATCAGGAAGAAATTCCTTCCAAAATACTTTTTGTTTAGGCATATTTATGCAAAAAATACAGTGTTTTAGGGAGTTTTTAATGTTGGTATATCAGAGTTTTTACGCAATATCTTTTTCTCTGTGTTTATAAACTGAGATTTTTCATTCAAAGGATTCCTGCCTGAATCTCTGATCTTCCCTAAAACACTGGTACTTTTGTATCTCATGAAGGAAGGATAAATATGAACCAGTAATTATTATCCTCTTGAGATGCAAACTGAGATAGACAACACACAGAGTTTGGTCATCATTCTTTCCTTTAAACTGTGTCGTAACAAATAAGCGAGATGAACGACTGTGTAGGGACCTGGACTCTGTTCTGTGCAACGACATCCCACCCTGGCTTATCACATCAAGTTAACACAAGAGGTCCTGATTGGAGATTTTCATCTTTTTTAAGCAAGTTATTGGTTGTTTGGCTGTTTTAAGAGCTGTTTGCGTCTGCACTGATCATGACTGAACACGTTTTAATAATTTAGAGGTGTGTTTTCTCACCTGACTGATGCTGGATATCAGCAGAATGTAAAACTCAAGGTCTATCATCAAATATTGCTTCTGTAGATGTGTCATTTCCACACTAATTTCCTCAGTGTATATGTAATTTTAAACTTACTTGTAAAGTTAAAATTACTTCCATTTATAATACATTCTTGGTATAACTTTTCACAAGACTGTAAGTCTCTTATGGGGATTATAAAAGCTGGATAATCTTGGTAAAACCTACTCTGTGGGATGGAGCGTGAAGACTGGTTCTTCTCCTCTGTCTCACACAGGACCAGGTGCCAGTTCTGGCTGCCTCTGTCCATTCAGTCATAGCATACGAAACATTTAAGGAACAATAACGGAAACCAGTATGAAATCAGGTGGCCAGTGACACCTTTCTCATGCTTGTGTAGATAGAAATAGGAGGAGGCATCAGAAGGTTAATGCTTCAGTCGGATTGAAAATTGTAATGGGAATGAATCCGCAGATCTGTCATGCATGTTCTGGTTTGGTGCTCTGTAGAGTTTGGCTTGGGACCTCACATTCTTGTGAGCTGTCAGAACATGTATGTTAGCAAAGTGTAGGAGCTACAGTACCACTGTGGTCTCTCTACCCTCAGACATCAAACCAAAGTTTCTTTTCTGAGAACCATAGACCTCAGCAGCACTGGATGGCAACTCTTCCTGAGGTTCCTTCAGTGAAAGGAACTGAAAGGGACTAACCAAATCCAAATTGACAGAATTGTGTAGAGATAACTGCAGACTGTTTCCCCTTCCAAGAAAGCCCATCAGATTTAAAAATAAGTTCCTGTGGATTTCTCGAACCTTTATTTGATTCAGTAGCATATACACTTTAAGAAATTCTACAAAAAGCATCCAGCAAAGACAAATATTCTACAGAGCTTTTCCTCTTCTTTTTTTACACCTGCCTTCCCAAAACTGGGACAAAATCCAAAATCTCCTTCACTGAGTTGACAATGAGGTGTTCTCTAGTCTAAACTGGTATTCAGTGTGTTTTATTTTTAAGCTTTCATCCTTACTGGTGTAAAAAAAGGTAAAGTCAATATTGCAACTGCAGTAACAGACATGGGATCGACAGTAGCTATCCATACATCTGTAATTTAACAAAACATCTCAAAATGAACTGCACAACAAAACAGTGTTGTTTGTTTCACTCTTTGGTCATTTTATGAGTAAAGATAACTGTTTTATTGGGAAAGTTAAAACAAATTTGACAAATTAAAATTGTAACAAGGTTATTTGTAGGTTACATTGCCATCAGTTTTGTCCTCTTTTACTGTAGTTCTTGTCTTGGAACAACTGGAGATCAAAAGGGGCTGGCCTGTCTATTGAACTTGCTTTCATGACACCACAGGAACAGATGTCCATCCAATAATTCTTGTTTCAAGCTCACAGTTTGGCAAAGTGCACTTCTATGTATTGAAGTAGGTATTCAGTGCTGAAAAGTGTATGATGTGCTTTTAATAACTTTTTTAGTGGTAAATTCTCTTCATTATTTCTAGCCTCTAATTATTTATGTAGTTTTAATTTTCACCTTCTGGATCCTGTTATATCTTCTTCTTAGACTAAAAAAACTTTTGCTATAAAAAGTATTTTCTCCAAATAGACTTTTACTAGCCATTTTCTACCCTCCATTTCTCTTCATCACTGGTAAGTATTTAAATGACACCATAAATACAAAACTTTGATATGCTGTATGAAAAAAAAGTCCACACAAAAGCCATATTGAAACAGTAGACAATATATCGGTTCCATGGGCTCATCTTCAGAGAAGACAAAAGAAGTCTTTCAAGAGATGGAAGGATTACCCAATCCCATGTGTGGGAGTTGAAAGCTCTAAAAATCCAAACTATAACATTTTCTAAAGGTGATGGTAAGGAGTCATTGGCACTAACTCTGAGAGAAGGTGAAATTGTCTCTGTCACTTGGGATCTTTGCACAGAAATGATGAGATTCTGAGAGGACACAGATCAACACACAGGTGGATTGTTGGCAATATCCCCTTAGGTAAGGAAATGGAATACAAGAAAAGTAGTCATGACTCAAGGAAATGGTAAGATGAAAACAGTGGAGAGATTGTCGTATTAACCTCTGTAGTTTTTGAAAAATCAAAGAGCTATCGGCTCTCATCAAAGCATCTCAAAAGCAGTGAGTTGGTTAAGATATAAACCACACGTTTTATGTGGATTTTGTTTGAACTGGTTTGAAAGACATCAGAAACAAAATCTCATCACACTGTAAAAACACATTATCAGAAACCATTAACCTCCGTGCCCTCCAACCCGTGAAACCTTCTCTGGAAGTTCAGAACATATGACAAAATATCTTGACATGTTGATGATGCTGCATTTAAAAAAAGGGGAGAACTTTACATACAATTCTTGGCTTGTTTTGAAGCTTGCTAGGGGATTTTCTGTGCCAATTTTTCAGAAAATTCTGCATAGCTGCTTTGTTTATTAAACATGTTTAGAAGTTTTTTGTTTTGTTTTCATTATATTCTCTATGGGAAATATTTGCTTTTAAAATATCTGTTGGAGAAAAACACAATTTCCACGAGTCCTAGTATACTTCTCTTGATGAGTGTATACAGCTGGAGGAGAGTCGGTTAGAAATATAACTGCACATAGTGGTCAAATAATAAAACAATGAAGTTTGAACATTGTGTGTGAGCTAGTGCTGTTCTGGTTTTGCACAAGATACAAAGATCTAGTGTATTAATAAATATTCAAAATGCATTTCAGATTCTTCCAATAATGAAGCATTTACACTAGTGTATTTATCAGTGCACATTACAGTAAATATGTTTGGCTGTTATACAAAGTGTCAATATTGCCCTTACTACTCTATGCCAAGCCATTGCTGATTTTGAGCAGCAGTGCTGACACATGGCATGAGGGATACATGCACCCTAAAGGAAAACTTGGATTTCAGCTTACAGTTCAGAAAAGCATCACTGTTTAAGCCACCAGTTCAGTATGTAAACTGAAGTCCCAGGGATATTAGGGAAAGCCTTCAGTTCTTTAAAGCTTAAATGCTGTTCTGGGTGGCTTTGCATTTAAAGTCCATCCAAATAATTTTATTCTCTCAGTAAATAAAATGCAGACACTCATCAAATGTAGTTCATTATCTGGAATTAAAATACCCCCAAATTTTAAGTGGACTTGCTTTGGTGCTCTTTTTAATGATGATTGGCAACACTATTTATATATAAAAATGTCTTCCAAATGTCACAAAATACAACCTTCATACACCTAACTTGAGGCCAGATTTAAAAAAAAAAAAAAAAAAAAAAAAAAAAAAAAAGTGTATGAATCCCTCATATTATTCTACCTCAAGTTTAGGAAAAAAATAAAAAATATTTTTCACCTGTTCTCTTCTAAACATCTGTTTTAGGATGTGACAAACTATTCATTACTTCTTCAGGTTGTGTGGGAGCCTAAGATGATTATTTTCCTTATAGATGCCCACATGTGAGCAAATAGACCCTACGCCTGCAGTCTCTACATTTGTGTTTATCTGTCTTTCTGTGGGTAGCCACTGGTTTAACAAGGTGAAGGAGTGGATTATTATGGCCAACCTTAGCCCATATGGAGACAACAGCTGAAGCACTCCCTAGCGTGAAGAGCCTCGGAGGAAGTCAATCAAAGCAAATCTAGCCTAAGGTCTAAGATGTCTGCAGCACATAGTACGAAGGCTACTGTCACTTAAAAATATATTAAAAAAAGAATATGGTACCCTCCTTTATAAAATGGTTGTTTTACATAAGAATACTCTGTCTTTCTCAGTGTGAAAGTTTCAAAGCTCCTCCCCAGGTTTTGCACAACACTGCACTTTCTGTGCAAGGTCACTGTTCAGAGGAACTTGTCCTTCTGCAAATCAAGAGTTTGAATTAGGCAGAGATATGACAGAGTGGGGAAACTGTTTTTTGTTTTTTGTTTTTTTTCTGAAATTCTTCTTATTAGTAAATTAATTAAAGATTAACTGGACCTGAATGGAGAAAGAGAGAGATATTGGAAGAGGGACCATGATCAGAGGAACCGAGAAAGGGCAAAGTCCTGAGAAAATAAATCTGACATGATGTTGTGGGTTAAGCCCAGTAGGCAGCTAAGCCCCACACAGCAGCTTGCTCTGTGCCAGTGGGATGGGGAGAGGATCAGAAGGGTTAAAACTGTGAAACTTGTAGGTTGAGGTAAAGTTCAATACATAAAGCAAAGCAAACTAAGGAGTTAATTTGCTACTTCCCGTTGGTAGGCAGTTCAGCCATTTCCAGGAAAGCAGGGCTTCCTCACATGGAACAGTTACTTGGGAAGACAAGCATCGTGACTCCGAACATCCTCCCCCTGCTTCTCCTTCCCTCAGCTTTTATTGCTGAGCACAGTGTCATACACTATGGGATATCCCTTTGGTCATTTTGGTCAGAAATCCAAACCACAGCACCATAAGGGCTGCTATGCAGAATATTATCTCCATCTCAGGCAGACCCAGTACACATAAGTAGAGGCCCAGGTTGTGCTCAGGGGACAGTGAAGCGAAGGGTTTTCCGTGCACTCTTCTGGTTTGTCTTTTCTGAATCTGCCTCTGAGATGCTGAGCTAAGTCATCATTATAGGCTACACATCAGGATGCAGGCAGGCAAGACGTATTAGTAAAGACAATTTATCACCACATCTGAAATTCCTCTCTGGATCTACCTTTAGGGTATAGTTTCACAAGATGGTTGCTTGGCATACAAAGGCATCGGAGGATATTTCTACAGTCCTGTCTTCCTACGATGATGCTGTTTGTCTCGGTCTCTCTTGTGCTCACACAGCTGTTTGTGGGTTTGTGGTTAACTGCCTCACTGAGATGAGCAAATTAGAAGCAGTCAACAGTGAGGGCTGGACTGGGGTTGTGAACTTCTTGTGATAGCTTTGCTGCTAATGCTATAATCTTCTAAAAGTGCAGCCTATGTTTCTTCTTTGCATAGGCTCAATAAAATTGATTGTGAGTTTTAAGTGAACTTCTATTACTATAATTAGTGTTTGAGTCTCATTTATAATTATCCATATGGCTTTCCTTGCGGTTAATTTTTCCCCCACACGGTACATTTAATTAACCTAGCTATCCTTTAAGTGATTGTCTCAGTTTTTAAAGGCAACAAACATCCCTTTTATCCCAAATTCTTCAAAACCATGTCACTGTTCTGTTGCCATTGTGTGCTCCCTTCTTTACAGCATATATACGCTCTACAAATGTTAGCTAGCGGTAGCTAGAATGTGTGAGAAACTACTTTCTATAAAATATCTCAGTGAAGTTGCTTCCAATATTTCTCCTCAATGTAGCCTATTTCTGAAGTACTGCACTCCTTAGGTGGGAACATCAGCCCAGAGGCAGCCTCATTGGAAAAGGAAACGGCAGTTGGTGTGAAGTCAAAATATGAATGAAGGAAATCCATTAGGGCTACAGGAGCTGGAATCTCCATCTTCACTCCATTTTATGACCAAACTTCAGTCTTGGCAGAGAACTGATGTGTGAAAACTGGTGTTGATAAGTAAGGAGAAACCAAACAAAAAAAATTGAATAGGATCATAACCAATGAAAAAGATGAGGAGAAAATGGTGTATGGAAAGGTATAATTTAATCCCAAACTAAAGCTCGCCTAACATTAAGTTGATGAATGTCATGGCCTTTTTTTTTTTTTTACTTAAGTAGGGTTTTTTCCCAATTTGGTCTTTGAAGAGATAAAGGATAAGCTCCAGAATCATAGAATCATAGAATCATGGAATCATAGAATAAAACTGTATTAAAAAGACCCCTCAAAATTCCTCTTGTTTTGGATGACCTACAGGAGATGCTGGTAGGGGAGGTGCAGGAGTGCGCTAATTTCACAAGTTATTCTTGAAATATCAGCTACTGACACCACCAGAGAGCAAATCACTGAACTTGTGTGTACCTGGATCAAGGCAGAGAAAGATAATGGAAAAAAAAAAGTTTCTTGTTTTTAATTCTTGAGTAATGTAACTTTTATAGATAGTTTCCTTTTGTAGTATTTGTTTCTGAACCCTGAGCTTTCTAATCAAAGTCCTTGCTCACAAGAGCAGTTTGTCGATAACCAGAGGTCATTACTGAATCCATTCTAAGCTGCTTGATTCATAGAGTTAGACACAATTCGAAAAGTGCCTTTCACAAAATAATACTCGGTTGTACACCTCAGAGTGTTTAAGGAGCTTATAAGTGTTGTTATCAGAGGATCAAGTAAAGCTTAGTTTTAGTTTGATGATGAAAGTAGCTGGATGTTCAGCTGATGTGATGTGAGTTTGAGCTGTTCTGCTTCTTGTCATCAGCCAGAGTAAATATTTTGATAATTTTTTCATTGCTTCTTCAAAAAATACCTGGATTATAAAAGTGCGGTGAGAAGATCAGGAGCCCAAGTGATTTCCGTGTCACTAACATGAATATGGAACATTCATGCTCACACAGGGAGCAGTTAAAGGATTGTACCAAGATCTGATCTGCAATGGTATCCTACATTATTTACACATATTATTAGTATCAGCAGACATAAATATCAGAGAACACAAGCCATGATAATCAGTTTATGGAGCAATTTGATTCCCTCAGAATATGAACATTTTTTCTTCTGGTTTTTTTTTTTTTTGTTGTTGTTGTTGCTGTTTGTTTTTTGTTTTTTTTTTTGGTTTTTTTTTTTTTTTTCAAACAGCTTTTACAGAAGCCAGAGTATTGCTACTGCTTTGATAATATGACTTGTAGGGGCAACGTGCCATCTGACAGTCTGTGTGGTATGAGGCTGATAAAAAGACATCAGTGAGATGAATGAGAGGAGGAGAAAATAGTGGGAGAAAAAAAGATGTGAAGAACAGGCGAAAAGGAAGAGGAAGGTAACCAGAGAAAGAAAGCAAGCTAGGGAGAAATGTCCCCCAGGAAGGGACACCAAGTGAAGGAAAGAGATTTCCTCTAAAGGGATGCAGTAAGAGAGAAAATTGTGGTTAATGAAACTCTCTTCCATGATGCCTCTCTGTTCACAGGCAGACCTACACAGATATCATCAAGATCTACTTGCAAGTTCGTGCTTAATTGTAAAATTTTTATTGAAACCCACACTTTTATGGAAAAAATTATTATCACAGTTCTTGGTGAATGGTTTCTGAGAGTTTTTCAATTAAATACTTCAGTATTTCATGACTTTGTAGAAAGAAAACTGCCTTTGTAACTAGACTGTGAACAATTCACAGCCTACAAAAGGCAGTTAAAAGTAAAGGAGGCAACCTAAATGCATAGAACGAGGATGTTTATGGAGACTGCAGTTTCTAATATCACCTGTACTTGTGGCTTTGTGTTATTGGGTGCTATTAATCTCAGAAGAAACAATTGTTTTGTCTCAAGAACAGCATGAAGAAAAGGTACTACTGCTGAACTTGCAGGAAAAAAGCCAGTAGGTTTCTTCCATATTTTTATATGTAGCTTTTGGTTTTTTTAAGGCATGCAGCACCATGAAATTGTGCAGATGAAATTAGAGATATGCAACCAGTGATGTAAAATAATAATCAAGAATGCTTTCCACATTACAAATGAAATAAAAAGAGAAGATATATATATAATGCAAAGAAAATAAATATTATACACTTATCACACCATAGGAACTTTTTATTCCAAAACCAGGTCTTTTTATGTCATTGTTGAATATTATCTACACAGTTTTATCAAAAGCTGGTCCAAGTAATGCTGTAAAATAGCTCTCACGTCCTCCTCTTTCAGCTGGCACTTCAGACCTAGGAAAAATGGAGCAATCTAACCAAAGGTGGCCACTTTGGACATATTTTGACACTTTTGCTGTGATGTGCTGATTGCTGCATTTCCATTGCCTTAAATATTTTTCTGTTATTTCATGGTTAGCTGATTTACAAACAAACAAGGAGGTATTCGGAGAGGTACAGGTTCTTTCCCTCACTTTTCAGCTTGGATCTCTGTTGAGTTATATAATCTCTTTCTGACTAAGCTTACCAATTTGAAAGAAAAGTGGTAAAAAATATAATTAACTTCCTTTAGAATGCATTTTCACATGTAGAGATGAAAATTGCTCTGTCAGAGATAATGTTTGGTATAATTTTTCCCTGCCTGGCTTTCTTGCTTCTCTTCTGGGATGCTCATATCAAGTTGGGATTTTAAGTTAACTTCCAAGGGATTTATTAGTCATTTATAATTCATATTCAACTCAGGAATAAGTGACATTCTAAAGAAGGTCTTGAAGATTTCCAGTAAATTAATAAAGGGAGTAAGGCACAATGTTCTACATCAGTTTTTCTTCAGGAGCACAGAAACAAGAAGAACATTCCTTTGTTTGTGCTGATGCAATGTGATCCTAAAGCAAAACAGTTCAGAATAAAGTTGTTTTTATGGGTGAACAACTGGAACAATTTATGGGACAACTGATATAAAAGTTCAAAACTGCAATAGGTAGATAGGAATAAAAAAGAGAATTATAGTCTCTGTTGGGAGCTTCCTTGACTGCACTTGTGTTATTTTGGACCTGGCTTTGCAGTCTGAGCTTAGGTTGTCTATACTCTGTCTATGTATATAAATCATATGCTTATACTCACTTTCTGCTTATACATTTTTCTTAACTGCTAGAAGGATAAATTATATTCATACGACTCTTCTGAGAGAGTGCAACAGGTAGAAAGGCTTGAAGAACATTTTTCCTGTAGACAAAAAAAAATTATTTAAGTTTCAAGCACTGTTTGCTTGCTTAAAACAAATCAAACAAAACTAAACAAACCCAGAGACTTCCAGAAAACCAGAATCTTCTTTCTGCTGCTATTGAGAAACTTCCTACACATTACACCTAAAGATGCAGCATTCGTATTTGCCACAAGAGCTCTCTTTTCATTTTTGTGTGACTGCCCCTTCTGGACAAGGTAATTTTATTGTGAAAGTTAGCACATGTCACCTATCTCAGAGTTTCTAACCTCACCATTTTCACCTGGCTCAGGAGGGTCGGTATTAAACTTCTGATTGAATAAAATTAGACTGAATACAAAAACCACACCTCAGCCTCGAGGAATAGAGTCAGGGAAGAATGGAAAGGAATTCTCTAATTCTTAATTAGACTCAGTGTTGCAGTAATGTAGCTGATGACTCCATCACATGCTTCATGTGGAAGATCTTCACAGATTTTGGCCTAAAATATCGGATTACAGAAGGCCGATGTCATTAGTGTTCTCTAACTCTCCTCATTTCCGTGATTATCTGTACAGAAGAGAGAGAAATGCACAGATATATGTAGATTACTAGCCAAACCATTAAATACAGCAAACTCAATGTCAGAAGAAAGCACTAAGTTCCGAACTGGAGGGACATGTCTCTGAAAGACAGAGAAAGAAGGACATAGGTTCTTGGGTTTTGGTGGGCTTTGGTTTTGTTAGTTTTTGGTTGTTTTTTTTTTTCCCCCTAGGATACCTCTTATATGATGCAGTTGCGTTCTGCCTTGTACACAGTACCGGATGTCGAGTCTTTTAACTCAGGAGTAATTTGCTGCAGCTTCCAGGAGCCCATAAGTAATGTATTAGTTAGAATTTGCAATATTCT
>NW_010107695.1:1231-14049 GCF_000699245.1 Pterocles gutturalis | reverse complement strand
CCTAACACTTTGTGATTTTCTGCTGGGACCCGATTCATGTGCTGGAGACAGGTGTGTGAGTACTGGCATTGTAAAGCTTCCCAAAAGTACTTCTTCACTGCTGGTTATAGTAAAAGACATTTTCCCTGAAAACCTGAAAGGATAGATTTTTGAAGCAATTGGCCTTTTCATATGCTGTGGCACCATGGGCTAGACAATGTTTGAAGCACAATTTCCATGCAATTTAAGGTTTCCTTTCTAGCTGTTTCAGAAATTTGTTTCCTTTGCTTTTCTTTTTTTCTACTTTCTTCTCCTCTCTTTTTCTTTTTTTTTTTTTTTTTTTTTTTTCTTCCCCCGAAGGTCACTTTATTCTTTGGAGTCAAGAGGACTCGGTAGATTACTGTCTAGCCTTCACTTTCTGCCCTATAGCCTCTTGCCTCCTGGCTGGCTTTAAATGGTTCCTTATAATAACTCACTGCTCCTGAGTGATACCTACATTTTCAATTGCTGTCCTGATGAACATCGACACTGTTCTGACAAGTTCTGCAGCATGGTTTTTTTTCTTTTCTTTTTTTTTTTTTTAATGTGAA
This sequence comes from Pterocles gutturalis, assembly GCF_000699245.1. Classification (NCBI taxonomy): domain Eukaryota; kingdom Metazoa; phylum Chordata; class Aves; order Pterocliformes; family Pteroclidae; genus Pterocles; species Pterocles gutturalis. The sequence continues at coordinate 13,480 of NW_010107695.1, read as the reverse complement.
TGACAATCACTGATATAGATCATAAAATATATGAGGTGAACCAGCTGATAAAATAGGAGCATGGCTTTCATAAATTCCCGAGCTCATCCAGTTATATATGGATTTCAGAATTGTTTTAAATGCTGTTTAAAAAAATAAACACAAAATTGCCCAATGAATATAATATTACATAATTGGCTTAATTAGAATTAGTTATCTGTTAAACACAGTGCATGTCAATTTAGGCAGATTACATTCTGGGTACTTGGAGTTTATTAGTTTGATATGACACTGAGACACAACAGTAGCTGTAAGTTAGGAGCTAATGTATTTCAATCAAGAAATGCAATCAACTTTTGTGGTACGTAGGAGGAAGAAATTCTTACAGTGTCTGATATACTACAAGTTGTTCCTAGTTGAATTCAGAGTGCCCAGGTAAATATATAAGACCCATTTGTACCCTAAAAATCCTCCAGTCAGTAGAAGATTTTGAATTGAAAATAGAAGCAAAAATTTGAATATTCTCTTCTCTGACTTTCGAGTATCACTAAGATACAGGGAAAACAATACTCACTCACCCCTTTTCAACCACCAGTGAAATTTGCTATCTACACAGGCCTGTTTCTAGGGTAATCACTTTGGTTCAGAGGTGTGTAAATCAGCTACCGGTCTTGCAAAAAGATTTTGATGACCATCTAGAGGTCTTACACAGAGCTGCCCTGGATGTTAAAGTGAAACTGTACAGAATGAGATATGTGGAAACGGTGCAGCCTCGAGTGCAATACATTTCCAGTCACTTCAATGGATTTTGTATCAGGATCAAAAAATAATCTACAACACGGCTTATTTCTTTGTGTTTCAGAGCTATTCTTTGTTGGTTGGGATTGCTCAAAGAGTGAAACTGGACCAGGTTGTACATTGCAGTAGAAATTCACAATTTTTTTTTTTTTTTTTGAAACAAAATGGATACAGAAAGTGTATCATTAAAACCTGAAAGCCAAGAACTGTAATATAAAAAAGTGCTTGCAGAGGACATATTAACATTTAACCTCACAGTTTCATTAAGTCTTAACTCTGTACATAGAAAATGTTAATTACATGGTGCTTTAAGTCTTCATAAAAGGTCAATTCACTGGTACTATACTATGTAGCAGCAGAGGTTGAAAAGGTAGTGCTCTGGGTAGGAACACACTTTTAATAGTTGATTGGGGCAAATCATAAGAGCTTCATAGTGCATGCTTGGTAATGAGATTCAATTATTTCCAAAGAGAATTTTCAAGCCCCCTGAGAGACTCATCTTTTGCTTACCATAAGCAAAACTAATCTTTGCAAGTATAAAAATGACACTCAACTTTTTATTGTGTTGGCTTAGAGAAAGGTCAGATCTAATAGAGATCACTCTTCTTGACAAATAACACATAATGTTTCTTTTCCTCCAGCTTATATTATATTGTAAAATCAGATTACTGTTGCAATAGCCTAATGGCACTTCACTAATAAAAAATTGGTCCAGTACAACTACAGCATGTATATGGAAGATTCTCAACTAAAATATGATTTAAAATAACACTTGTGGGTGCTGAATCTTGGTCTCCTGATACAGAAAGTCCATCAAATTACCAATACAGTAATGAAAAATAGGAGGGAACTTCTCCTCAGCGTTGAGAAAGTGTACAATAAAGGTTATAGGAAAAACCAATGTCCATTGAGGCGTGTTTCCTGCAACAGCAGATCATAATATGGCGTATGCCTACTTGATTTTATCTGACCGCACTGGGAGAGAGGAATAAACAGAATGGAAACCCCACAAAATCCCCTTTGTTAACATGGCAGAGGGAAGAATGAGACAGTGGCATATGATTTGCAGTATTTTTGTTCAGTTCTCCATTCTGCCACCCATTTCCATTCACTTTAACTTGGATCCTCAGAAGAGCTTCGATGTAGGATTATTTCAGGCTGGAGAGGATACTGGTACATATGTGCCTATAAGCCTGAAACAAGTGAAATTCCAAAATAGCTATATTTACATTACTAAGTAGTGCATCCCAGAATAAAGAATTTTTTTTTTTTTATAGAGAAAAAATGTTGAATAATCAATGCAAAACGTGTTTCCAGGAAGGGTTAAATTCAGTTTATGGTTAGATTGGTCCTTCCTGTGATCTTAAAGCCAGGTAGTAGCTGAAGCAGTTGGACCCAGATGTGCTCTTAGGCAGTTTCCAAGTCAGTCTCATCCTAAAAGAATTCAGTGTGTCTACCCTGAGACCTCTCTGATGTTAAAAAAAAAAGCATGATGAACAGAAATGCCTGGAAATCCACTCCAAAATTCCTCAACCAAACTAAAATTTTGTTATAGATTGATTCTGATATCGTTGCAAAAAAGGTGAATTGTACATACAGATTCCATTAATAAGAACGTCAGGAGATCAAAGGTAATTATTCTGCTTTATTTAACGAGATATCTTTGCAAAAAAGCTGAACCATATTTTAAAATTATAAGAAGGTCAGAGAGGTCTAAAGTAATTATTCTACTTCAGCTGGTACTTGAAGACTGTGTCAAGTGTTGGGAAACATACCTTAACACAGATGTAAACAAGTAATAGAGAAGACAGAGGAAACCACCAATGATCAGCAAACCAGAAAATATAACCTAAAGGGAAACACTGAAATGAACTATATTTCTGTTTTTCCTGAAAACTAGATTAAGCTTTCTGTTGTAGACAGGAATTAATTGTTCTCCATGTTCCAAAGGAGAAAAAGAGGAAAAAAAACGTGTTGTTTTTTTTACAGGAATTTTAATGATAAAGGAATGTATTAAGCTAATGGATAGCCATTATCACAACATCGAGGAACGTTCTTAATTTGAGATTTTTAGGAAGAGGTGTGACATGTAATTGTCAAGGAGGTTTTTGTATATTGGTTCATAGTCAATACGAGGGACTGGATTTTCTGTCCTGCAGATTATCTATTCCTATGATGCTAAGTAGCCAAAGATAATTTATCTGGGAATTAATGGACTCTTAAACAATCCTTCAGGAGGTGTAAGTAGTTGTGAGGAATACTGAGATTTGGATCAATAATACGATGGGGCCATTAAATCAATGACAAAAGCAAAGTCCACAAGCCTGAAAAAGCTGCAACCCAAAGCAGTACTTGCTTATTTTGAAAGTTTGGCATAAATGAATTTCCCAAGTGGAAGCATACAGAAATTTAAGACTGAAGAGAGAAATTGAATCTTGATTCCACTTTCTCACCAGCAACTGTTGACTTTTAAGTTGTTGATCATTTATTCTTCTGCCACATTGGATTCATATATAAACAGTACGTCCAACAAATTGAAGATCCAACACCTTTCAGAATGGCTCTCAACTTCAGAGTTGCTGTTTTTGTCACCAGCTGTTCAGTCTCCAGACACATATCAGTCATTTTCTGACCCCAGATTATCTCCTCTTACTTGAGATTTCCTCTGGACTACTTTTTTATATGTATAATTATAACTGGTATGTTATATATTATTTTTAATTAAGACCAGCACTGAAATTTATTTGGATTTTTCTATACGCCCAGAAAACTTAGTGCAACTCTGTCTTCTTTCAGTGTAGGAGTCATAGTTCCTTCTGATTGTGTCCTGTTAAAGCTTTTTTTTTTTCCCCTGCCTTTCACTAAAGTAATTGCTTCCATAAATGCAGTTTGATGAAATGGCTTTTAACATATACAGTTCAATTGTGAGTTGTCCATGCTGTTCACGTTAACTAACCAGAGAGGAAATATTCGATAGGTTTCTAAAATGGGAAAAACTTACTTTCTCAAGGCTTCCTTATTTTCAGCTTAAGTCTAAATTTGCTAAAATGACAGGACAGAATTTCTGCTTCCAGGCCACTTACTAAAGTGTCTTCAAGTGTAAAGCAATAATTCCCAAAGCCTTTAGAGAGCAGAAGTGTGAAAAGCTGCTCAGAGTGCTAAAAGATGTGTGCCCCGTGGACACCCTTAAAATTAGTCGGTTTAAACACCTGAAGCATGAAACAACATCTGCATGGGTTGTGATCAAGCTTAAATGGAAAAATTAAAAGGAAAAGACGTTGCTGTTACTCTGGAGGAAGCACAATGTTCAATAAACAGAATATAGATTCTTTCCCTTTTATCTGCTCCCTTCTGCTTCTGTTCATCTGTTGAATGCTCTTTGCTTGCTGAGCTGATAACTCAACCCATTAGTGTTATTCCCTCCATGGCAAGAGCATCATGATGTCTGACTGCTGCCCTACATGTGACAAGGGTCAGTCCTAAGTGCATATCACTTCTGGGGGCTCCATACAGATTTCTGTCAACCTGTGGGTAACACAATCTCTGGCAGCAGGAAAGCCAGGGATTTATCTCCATCCAATCCCCCCTGCCAGGAGCAGAGCAGCAAGGGAAGACACTTTAGTGTGTGATCTCTTGTCTGGCCAGTAAAGAACTGTTCTAGGAAATGGAAACATCTGATCATGGAGTTAGTCAGCGACGTGAAGTGCAAGGTGTACACAACACCACTTCTAGCAAGTAATACGGTATTAACCTCTGTGAATACAGCTCTTGTAAATCTTATGGGATCTACAGAATTCATTAAGTGCTCATGTTACAGCAGAATTCTTCAAATCACCGTCAATCAAAGCAAAGCGAACCCATGCCTGTGGTAACTTATTTTTTAGCCTGATCTTGACAGGTGCTGTGTTCTTTCAGAACTCTTTGATTTCAGTAGGAACAGACGAAGCCTAGCTCATTGTGATATGAGGTTTGTTATTTCATAGAATCATATCATAGAAAGGCCTAGGTTGAAAAGGACCTTAAAGATCCTCTAGTTTCAACCCCCCTGCTGTGGGCAGGGTTGCCAACCACTAGAGCAGGCTGCCCAGGGTCCCATCCAGCCTGGCCTTGAACCCCTCCAGGGATGGAGCATCCACAGCTTCTCTGGGCAACTTGTTCCAGTGCCTCATCACCCTCTGAGTGAAAAATTTCCACCTAATATCCAAACTAAATCTCCCCTCTCTTAGTTTAAAACCATTCCCCCTCATCCTGTCACTATCAATCCCTGTAGACAGTCGTTCCCCCTCCTGTTTATAGGCTCCCTTCAAGCACTGGAAGGCCACAATGAGGTCTCCCTGGAGCCTTCTTCTCTCCAAGCTAAACAAGCCCAGTTCCCTCAACCTTTCTTCACAGGAGAGGTGCTCCAGCCCTCTGATCATCTTAGTGGCCCTCCTCTGGACTCGTTCCAAGGCAGGTCAAAATATTTATAGAGCAGATTTAATGAAAAGTTTGAATCTGAGATGGGCACTGCATTTTTTAAATCTCTTAAATTTTATAAAGACAACACTTTTACAACAATCTAATTTTTCACCTTTGCTTATATGCACCTGTTGTGGTTTAAACCCAGCTAGTGGGACAAACAGCACAGAACCTCTCACTCACTCTCCCCCCTCCTGGGGTTAGGGGAGAGAATTGAAAGGCTAAAGAGACTCGTGGGTTGAGATAAGAACAATTTAATAACTAAACTAGAATAACATTAAAAATAGCAATGATAATAATAATGCTAATAATGATACTAATATGTACAAATATACAAATAGACAAATGAGTGATGGACAGTGAAACTGCTCACCACCCGTTCACCAAGGCTCAGCCCATTCCCAGCTATTGATCCTGGAGCAGGGAGAGGTCCAAAATCACAATCCTGGAAAATAAGGACCTGAACGTCTGGGAGACTGAGAGCTGATTCGGAGAGTGAGACGACCCTGACAGGTGGTCCACCCAGAGAAAGAGAGAGAGAGAGCATATTTCTGGACCAATCCTCATCTATATGGGCATGATGTGCATGATATGGAATAGACCATTGGTCAGTTTGGGTCTCAGTCCTAAACCTAAGGTCAAATCCTAGGCTAGGAACTGGAATATGCTCCCTCCCAGCTTTTCCTGCCCCTGCAGACACTGGCACAGCAGAGAAGCTGAGAAGTCCTTGACTGTCCTGGTGGCAACTATAAACATCAGTATGTGATCAGCCTTCTCCTCAGCACAAACCCATAATATAGCCTCATGCTAGGTACTATGAAGAAGGTTAACTTCTGTTAAAGCAGAACAACACCATCCATACTACTGACAGAATTAATCTTTACATCTTAATACTATATCATTGCCCTATTGCAGCTCAGTTTATGGAAAAATAACTATAAAGGCAATACTCTGTTAATGGGTAATGGGCTTAAGGGACCTGTACTTCCCTTATTGATGTTTGATTTGGTTTTGACTTCTCTTGAGTACTGAAATGACATTTCATGGAATTATGGACTATAATGTTAAGATTTCTTTAGTGAGTGGTCATAGCTAGTTGATACTCCATATTGTGTGCTCAAAATTAGGATTTTTTCTCTTATACCCCTCTTTGTAAATAATTATATCAAAATTAATCTGGCATTTTATGTCCAAGTCTTTCAAGGTGAAATTCATCTGGTGACATCTGAGCTCTTTGCCTTTGTCTCCCTTTATAATGAATGGAGACAAACTGGCATTTTTAATGGATGATTTAGCCCACCCTGCATTACAGGGAGGTAAGTCAATGCATAAAAGTACCTATTTCCTTCCACTGATTGCAAAAAGGGAGCAAAGACCTCCGTGCACTGCAGCTGCACAGATTTGGTCAGATGAATGGCACTCTCAGTATCACGAGGTTTTTCTGCAGTTCTTCTCAACCAGGCTTTCAGTTTTATTGCTCTAAATAGCTTAGTTTGTTCAGCAAGCTTTATTATCTCATTATTAACTCATTTCCTAGGTAATTTATGAAGATCTCAACCAGTATAAGTGACTAGCACAAGTTTCTAGCATTCTAGCGCTTTCTAGTCCCTCTTCTCAAAACTGATAATCTATTCCTAAACTTTGTTTTTCGTATTTCCCCTTATTTATATGAATTTATAAGACTATTTTCTTCCTGTCCTACAGAAGCTTAGTTTCTATAGACATCATTAATGAGAGATTTATCAAAAGCCTTTGGTCATCCAGGAAGGCAAACAGTAGCAACTGACTCTTTTCTAGCAACATGATTCTTGGTACCTTCAGAGAACTGCAAGTGGATTGTAACACATGCCTGCCTTTGTCAATTTCTCTGTTTCCTGTTACCCTGTATTGATCATATTTTATAGTTATTCACTAGTTCTGGTCAGTATTACACTTTCAACAAATTTGTGCTTCTTTGATATCTTAAATGCATACTGGCTACACCAGCTAACAGGAACATTTTCTGAATTGGATGTGTTTGGAAAAAAAAATAATCCCTGAACAACCAAAACACATTAGCTTTTATGCCTTTAGCAAGTTCTTTTCAGACCTGGTCTGGCCTTCCTTACATGGTTTTCCTGCTTATATTTGTTTCCTTTTGTGCCTTCCTTGGTTGAACACGAGTACAACTTTCTTAAGGAATGTATATTTAATAGCCTCCTTTGTCTGCCTATCCTGTTTTACTGCCTTTTCTTTTTTCCTTTATTTTTCTTTTCCTTATCCTTTTCTGGTCTTTCTATAAAGTTGTTTTGTTTACCATACAACTTTCCTACTGACATACACTTGCTTAGAGTGCCTACAATGATGTTTTTAATGGCTACACCACCTGCAAACATTTAAGTCTTTTAACTAAGTTCCTTTGTAACAAGCTTATGCACTAGTCACCCTTTTTGAAATTAAGAGCTCTTGCAGTAGATTTTGATTCTTGGTTCGGTTATAAAGATTCTTCTCTCTAAACATTGTACATGCACTGTAACAGAGACATTCTTGAATAATGAATAATGAAAAATGAATTTCTAAATCTCCTTTTTTTCTGTCCTGGAACAAGTCGAGAACAGCTTCTTCCTTTTGGTATCCTTTTCCTTGTCTTGCCTTGCCTTTCCCTTTTCCTCTCCTCTCCTCTCCTCTCCTCTCCTCTCCTCTCCTCTCCTCTCCTCTCCTCTTTTTTCCACAAGTCAAAGTACTTGGTCTATAGCTGCCTTGATTTAGCCACAGAGAAATTCTTTTTAGAGTGCAGCAACTGCACACAGTATCTTAATCTCTTGTGCGCAACGTTAGTGAGCATAAGGGAGAGGAAGAGAGAGGATTACTTGTGTATTTTACTCTATAGTGGAAAATATTTTAAAAGACATGAAGTGTTCCTGGCAGCCCCTGCATCTTGGGTAGGTGGTCATTCTGAGGACAACTGGTGAATCTCCTTGGAGAAAGAGTATGATTGTTTCAAATTTTATTTATGGAGTTTAATTTCTTGATTTAAATCCATTTAACTGTTGCAACTAATGTCGTAGGTGTTGGTATATGAACAATGAAGCTGCACTAAGGATCAGCAGCCAGATGTAGAGGCAGTTGATGTTAAACTCAGAGAGAACTCATGATCTGCTGGAAAGTGTCGACACTAGCATTCCTTGCACAAGGAGCCACACTAGCCACACAGCACCACTGCCTCAGGTGCTCTTTTTAAAAACCTTTTCCCCTTCTCCAATCACAACTTCCTTATTCCTTTCCAACACTGAAAATAGGCACCTCTGGTAAAATATAATTAATTGTGCTATCACACAGCAGGAGATGTAAGTTATCCTTTAAATTACAGACAAAAGACCAAACATATGCCACTATTGCCACTATTTATTTTGGGGAACTCAACAGGGTTTGCGTTATTATAGAACTGTCAGACACAATCGTCCTACTTCTGCTAATTTTCCTTGTGTGAATTTTTTGCACCTGAGCAGAGTTTTGCCTGAACCACTGCATGCTTTAAGAAAATGATGTACGGCAAAAGGCAAAGCATTGCAGCACCTGAATTTGTCATCCAGAGCTGAGCAGACAACAGCTTATTTATAACGGCATTCTCTCATCCTTCAAGCCTCAGTGGAACCCTTAGCAAGTGAATAGCTATTTTAGGAGATCTGTTTCATGCTTCTAGTCTGTGTAAATCTGAATCTTACTTCTAGCCACATACAAGGCATCTTCATGATACCCTGCCTCCACATTGCAAATACTTCTTGAAACTTCTTCATACTTCAGCCAAAACCTGTGTATAAGCTTAAGCTATTTACTCTACACTGACATTTAGGGCCAAAGGTGGATTAGCAAATCTAGCTCAGGTAATAAAATAATAGAATGTATTAAAAAAAAAAAAAAAAAAAAAGGACTCTTGTTTTGTTTTCACCAATTTAAAACAGGTAGAAATGCCTGTCTGCCTATAGCTGCTGGCTGGACTGCAGCCTGAACGTACAGTAGCTGTGGCTAGCATGCTCCCACTCCTATACACAGGTAGATGGCCAGCTCTCAGGATGTCTTTTTTGGTTGCCATCTAGTGCCAAACATTGAAAGATTTTTTGCCATTTTTTTTAATCAGCTGTGTTATTTGTAGAAGTTGAGTTGAATTAATGCAACATCTCTTTCTAGCAGACACACAATGGCAGCAGAAAAAAGATGAGCCATCAGCATTATCCTTGTACTTCTCTCCCTGTGCTGAAATCTGTAATGTTCAGAGTTATTTCTGTAGAGTAATCCCTTGTTCATCACAGAACGCAGCCTAAATCCACTAAAATTGGTGCATGCTCCATTGACCCTGGATGCATTTTGGATCAGGCCATGAGCCCAAGCTGACTTTCCACGGATTCTCTCCAGCTTTGTGGCTGCAGAGGCAATTGGGGTTCCTCATCACACTCTCAAAATGATACCATGGAAGCACTGAGTAGATACACTACGGTTAACAACAAACACTTTAGAGTGAAGACTGAATATGGTAAGGAAGCCTCTCTGGACCATTTTGCAATGCATTTAGCTTTTTGATGTTTTAAGAACCCTGATTCCAAGCACCCCTTAGTTTTCAGGTGGCTCAGATGACTAGGAAGTAGATGCTGTTAATGTTGCAAGTTCACGTGCGTGGCAGTTTATTAGTCAAATTTAAGAGGTCTCTGCAGAAGTACCCTCCATTATGTTATATGCTTTAAGGCTGTGTGACTAACAGGAATGAGGAACCTTCTCTTCTTAGCTGTCTCACAGTTGCACTTTTTAACAATACCTCGTGCCAGCATATCAAATAGAAAAAACACATCTATGAAAAGACGCAATTTCTATGAAGGGTAACCAAATATAGACAATTCACGCAAGTTTTACCAAAGCATTTCTCTGATGCTTCATTATTTTGACATTCCATGGGGTTATTACACAAAATTATAAATTTATATCTTCTTAATAATGCACGCACCTGTTCAAGTTACATACCCTGAATCACCTCTTTGCATAATTTTGAATGTGACATGAACCTGAATGTGTTGCTGTGATTGGAAGAAAGCCAGTCTGAGGTGAGCTTGAAGGCAATGAGGGAACTGCTCTGAGACCCAGAAAATCCAGTTCCATCTCCTGGTTTTTGTTACATGACTTTGAACAAGTCACATAATCCCTCTGGGCTATGGTTTTCCACTAGTGAAACGGTAATTGCATTTCTTTTGTTGCTGCTCTGACAAGCTGTGAGACAAGCAACGAGCTTGTGACAAGCAATGAGACTCTAAGCTTTTCTGGGCAGGATCCTAAAGTGCTCCTGGAGCGTTTGAAAAAGAAAAATAAATTGTCTAACAGTTTGGGCAAATGCTATAAACTATTGTCTAATTCCTGTAGATTTACCAGGAGTTTGTGATAGACCCTTATTCACTAAAATAAAATTGTGAAATAAATAGTCACATTTCCACTGAAGTCCCTGCAAAGTCAGAGAAACTTTTGGAATACACTTTGTATTAAAAGCTTTACCACCCACCTGTCACCCACACAAAGCATACAATTTTGACAAACTATGCCAAAAAACCTAATTATATTTTAATTTGATAATCTTTGCTTAGCTAAACTAGTGACATATGCAAATTACCTGCTGAGACCTAAATTACTTCTTTCAAAGGATAAATAAATGCCCTTTCGTATTTTCAAATATTATTAAAAGAGCTTCTTGATTGACAGGTAAGAAGTCAGCTCTGGGACATAATATTACTTTTATATAAGTAAATTCAAAGTTTCACAGCATGGAAAAAAAATTAGGAGTTTGAATCCTTTTCCAAAAAACTTGCTGGAACTCGACTGAGACCCTTATGGATTGGAAATCTTATGGCAGCTGACTTTCTTATAGGCTTGCCTATATTTTTTCTTGTTTTCCATCCAGCAACAATATAGGAACGTGATTATAAATCTGCACCCAAGCCTGCCCTTTAGAAGAGTTGCTCTCAGGTGAATATAAAGAATCATGGGTATGACCTTTAAAAGGTAGCATATGACCAATTAGGGAGAGATTTTCTAATGTTCCCAAGAGCAAGAACAACTGTGCAGAGACCTGGAGCCTAAACGTAAAAAAATATAAATAAAAATTAACTGCAATCTTTGATAAGGTAGGAACAATTTTAGACTAATGGCTATTCAGAGGTGAGGGATGTCAGCATTAATTAAATCTAGGGACAGACCAGACAAGATTATTTTTCATTGTTAATGATAATAATAATAATTATTAATAATGATAATAATGATTATAATAAAGCACACCAAAGGAAGACATGGTTACTGTTACCAGTACTCAAGATATGGCAGGCCGGCCGGGCCGGCTGGTCAAGATATGGCAGCCTGACTGGGCAGACTGGAACATAACTAGCAGTTTCTGGTTAGTGATCGAGTAAGTTTCTGCTGCAGTGATTAGATTTGCATCTTGACTTAGATTTACAAGTATGATGCATAAAGTAAGTGTGGTGGTATCCATGCACACACCTTACTCTGAAAACTGCTGCATCTATCCCTATGAACCTCCACTGCCCATAAAACCTCCCTCCACTGCCCTGCAGAGCTTTCCAAAATGCAGTTTAGTTCTTGAACCACACACAAGTTGAAGTGGTTTTCTTTGCCTTCCTCAGATGCTGAAACCATGCTTTTAGTGCATTTCACCAGGTATATCCCCAAAAGACTTATTTGAGTCAGATAATCTCACAAAAGCTCAGATATTTACCTGTGGTGTGGATTTTACTTTAACTAGTAAGTTGAAGAAAATTCGACTGGCTCAGTAGATGATGCATCTTAGATGACTTATCTTTCTTGCTCCGCAGATCATTTTGATTTAACAGAAAAATTCAAGCAGTCCTAGGAACAGAAGCAGACTCTCAAAACTCCCTGATCTCAAAAGACTTTTATAACTAGTCAGCTGCTGAGTCCCTCTCCCTCGGTTTTTCTGGCCATTTGAATTCTTCACTCCCTTCTGCTCAGGAGCAAGAGTTCAGC
>NW_010107695.1:0-1200 GCF_000699245.1 Pterocles gutturalis | reverse complement strand
CAGGAAGGAATGGAAATTTCCCTGCTCTAAGCCAAATCTCTGGTTTACTGATCCATGAATTCTCTTGCAAAATGTTGTTAATTGCCTGGAGGCTGTGAGTGGTTGAACATACATACACCTCTTGTGTCCTGCTTGAGCAGCCTGAGGGCAGAGGGGACAAAACCATCATCCCCCTGGAAAGAAAAACAGATACTTCTGTGGTTTATGGAGATCTGGTGGTAATAATTTTATAGCAAGGTACTTTCAGAAATCCTTTCCTAGACTGGGCCTTTTGGAAACCTCAGGCATCTAAAAATGTGTTCAAATATCCTTGAAAGCACTAGAGACTGTCTACCACCTTTCAGAATTTAAGCGTTTTTGAAAATTGATAGTTTTTGTCTTCATTTGCAACTGAGTTAAACTCTGGGTTAGGGACAAAGACTTGGCCATATTATGCCCCTACTTTCCTATTTACATGTATATCCGCTAAACTGGGGGAGTTAAGAAGATATTTTCCCAAGAGTGTGTTTGCTTAAGACAATCAAGTCTTCATGCATCATCTGTTTCTGGCACATTCACCTTGACCAGATTCCTGTTGAGTTTCAGCAGCACAATTTTATTCAGTGCCTGTTCATCAGAGGTACCAGAGGCAGAAGAATATGAATTGAGGTCGTCAATATAATCTGGGCCAGAGACAAGAGGCAAAAGTAGGTACTGACAGTGCGATTGTGAAATGTTTTGAGAGCAGGTGGGAATATCAATTAATATGTTTTGTAGGCACTTTTGCTATACGCTAGTCCTTGCCACCAGATGCAAATGCAAGTGCCAGTTCTTACCATTTAAGGATTAAAACATTAATCTAAATTTCTCTCTGATGCCGTCTGCCTTTTCCCTTCACTACAGAGGAGCAAAGAATATCATATATAGAGAGGTATGTGTAAGCATGGTATTCATAAACTGAACTGTTCTTCTTTATTAAAGTATATTGATAGATGCAGTGTACTTCCAGTGATCATTTCTTGCTATATCTACCTTCTTTCCCTCCCTAGATCACCTCAGACTAAACCATTCCTGACAGAGATTTCGCTATTCACTGACAGACGGATGGTTCCCCCAGATAAACTATTTTGAGTGACTTAACAATAGCGATGAGGCAATGGTATGTGGGCAAGTAATTTAAAATAAAATAAACAATAAAAAATAAAATAAAATAAAATAATA
>NW_010107694.1:0-34149 GCF_000699245.1 Pterocles gutturalis | reverse complement strand
CTACAACTATCGCGGCACCGGCAACGAGGTGCTGCCCATGTCCCACCACGGTGAGCCGCCGGGTTGCGGGGGTGTTGCTTAAAAAGAGAAGGGTCCTCAGGCTGGGAGCGGCCCCTTCCCTCCCCTCTGTGGGGTGCGAGGACTGGGCATGTCTCGGGTGAACCCCCAGGTGATTCAGCCTTTGCTGAATGTTTGTTTCTGGAATTTTTTTTCTGCCTCTCCTGCACAAGAAGAGTGTTTGCCTGGACTCGCCGGTCCTGTTCAAGGCGCTGCTGTTGTTGGATTTTCTCTGATTAATGAGTAATGATGTCTGATAGCTGAAGCTGTTATTGTGGGCTGAGGGTGAGCAGGTGCCTGGCCTGGGTGGGCTGGGTGCAGGTGTGTGCAGGGTGGAGGTGGAAGAGCCTCTCTGGTGTGTGCAGGGTGTCTAGCATGAGCAGGTAGCTGCCAAGGATTGATGGATGGTGTGTTTTGTAAAGCCTGTGAAGTCTGGGGAGTAGATTTGGGCCCTGAAATAGGCTGGGTTTCCACACTTGGACAGTTTTTCCCCTCGTCTGCACACTAACCAGCGCAGAAATAGACAGAGTATGCGACTCGTCCACAGGTAACTTTCACCAGCAAAATGCCCTTCTATGCAAGTGGCTAAAGCCCTTTAGAGGCTGTTTCCATTTTGCAGTGTCTGATGACAGAGCCTCTCTTCTCTCCACCAGTGGTTTGGATTTTTTAAATTTTTTTTTCCCCCAATCTGCCCATCTCTCAAATGAAGACTGAGATTTGGCTGTATTTCAGGCTAGTTTTTCCTGAGAAATAGCCCTGGGCTGAGAGCTGTGGAACTGCCTTCTGGTAACAGCGTGAGCTGGTGCTGTGTTTGTGGCAGGGCAGGGTGAGCAGCTTTGGTGGCTCTGTCCAGCCCTTGGCCATTGGATTGATGCTTGCACACCTTCTGGGTGTGTTGGTATTCTGCTAACTGGCGCTGCTTTGGGAAGCCACATCTTCTGGAGAGAAATACAGCAGTGAAAATGAATAGTGAGTCTTAAAGCTTTGACTGAATTGAAAAAATAATTATATCCTTGCAGCACCCTTCTTAGAAGGGGTGGAGAGGATTTTGGAGTGGATTTGGCAGTGGAGGTGAGTGTTCTGGTGAGACAAGGAAGCAGTAGCTGCCTCTGGAGGCTCTTAATGAGCTGTATGACTGTCTGTACTCTGCTTTAAGAATTTAAAACATAACGATCTGGATGAGCTCTGGCCTTTCTGAGGCAGAGCTATGACTGTCTGTACTCTGCTTTAAGAATTTCAAACGTAACGATCTGGATGGGCTCTGGCCTTTCTGAGGCAGAGCCTTCTTATGTAATCAAATCACCTGCTGGCAAATGATATCGAGATCAGGCTATTACTGGGCATGCTGAACTGACAGCAGCATCCCTGCCCTGAGCCCTGTTTGCTCTCTGCCTGCCTAAAGCTGCAGCTCTCAGAGGAGCTCCTTTGACACCGCTGACCTGGGTAGGTCACTGCTGAACTTGTCCTTGAGGGGAAGGTATATGTGCTCCTGCCTCCTCCTCCATCCTGGCTGCTGGGACACGTACAGCATCTTAATCTTGCTAGGAGACACCTCTTGAAACAAGCCATCTGCTCTCTGCAGGATCTGCCCCAGGAGGAGCTCCATCCTTTCCCATTCTGTCTCTAAGCTTTCTGCTGAGGGATTTATGTCAGAGTGACACGAGCTGTCCTGATTATCCTGCATCATGGGTTACAGGCTCGAGGGCATGTTGAAATTTCCCAGCTGAACTGTAGACAAACAGGACAGGGACTTCTTAGAGAAGACAGCTTCTGTCAAACTACTTATTTCATTTGTGTGACTCCTCCTCGCCATGTCCTAGCACAATTACTGGGCTAAGTTTGTTGCTGCTATTGCTTTTATTCCTTGTCCTCATTTTAGTCTTTCACTTTTTCTCCTGTTCCACCCTCCCTTTTCTTCCTCTCTGGACTAGAATGATATTTTTCTGTTGTCTTGGATGTCTGTGAGTCCTTGTTCTCACCTCTTCCCACAGTGTTGCCCTTCCTTCTGCTCATGGGGCTTTGGTGGCACGTGCCCTGTGCCCCTGCTGGGAGCCAACGCTCTTCAGTCAAACTTGATAAACACTGCAGGCTTTCAACACAGCATGGCCAAGAGGAAGCAAGCTAAAGTAATCAGCATCAGTCATTTTGCCTGATGAGGTGTAGTGCTGTAGGCTGAGCTCAAACCTAAGAGGTAAGAGCTGGTCACACTGCCCTTTGCTGGACTGCCCTTTGGGATGGGTCTCCTCCAGTGGTGGCATTGGATGCTCCAGCTCTTCTGGAGGCAGTGGTGAAGGTGGCCCTGCTCACTAAAGAACGGTTTGTGTGCAACTACGGCTCCTGCCATTGCTGTACTGGCTGTGGCTGTGCTAACGGTGACTTCCCAGTCTGGGTTTCCTCATTGGCCTCATTTCTGCTTTAACTGGGCCATCATATGCCATCAAGTGAAACTAAACAAGGCCGAGCAGTTTCTCTACGCTGAGGCAGGGGGAAGTAGCGGGAGGTGGCTTTGCTGGGCGATGGGGAGCTAAACCTCAGCGCTTTCCCTTCTCCCGGTGTGCTTGGGGTAGCATCTCCTCCTTGTGCTGCAGCAGTGCTGAGGGCTCTCCTCTCCTCTCTGCAGCGGGGCATGGGAGCTGTCATCTGCCTGGCAGGGAAGGAAGATTCCTGTGGGTGGGCTTTGATAAAACGTATGGCACAACATGCTTTTCTTTGCAGAACTGTGGTAGCAACAGAACACAAAGTTATTAACAGAAGCTTATCTGAAAGTATGGTGTGCCTTTTTCTGGGGCTGTCAAGCTTGGCTTTTGAAGCAATTTTCTTCTTTAGAGACTTAAATGTGCCTGTTCTTGACAGCAGTGTTTGTCCTCATCATACTGCTTCCAGAGACTTCTTTTCTTACAATCATCATGTTTAGTCTGATGAATTCTTTATTGCTTATATCAGTGCTCTGTGTGGAAACTTTTTGGTGTGCCAAGTTTTAAAAAAACCCCACCACCAAAAAAACAAACCACCTTGGCAAGGAAAACAACAATGCAATAAATAGCCAAATCAGATATAATCGAATCTGGCTTAATCCTATCTAACACACAGAACGTCAAGGATTTAGAGTCCAAAGTAATATTTACTTTGTACTTTATAAGCACAGAACTGTATCAATTAGCAAACTTGACTTTTAATTGTGCTCATTCTAAGAAGATGGTACCTCTCTGTGGCAGGCTGAGCTGGGTTTCAAAGTACAGTTCTGTGTGCTGATAATTGCACCTCTCTGTAATCTATATTGACCTTCTGAAAGAGATATTTGATTGGAGAAAAACAGCAGCGTGGGGGGGTGAAGTGCACAACAAAAATTGGTTTGTTTTAAAGGTGGACCTTGATTTGAGATAGAACCAGGCTGTGTTAGGTGGCTCTGGTGGTAACCATGGCAAGTGTTCTTTAGTGTCGTGTATTTCCCAGCAGCTGGTAGAGAAGGATTCTTTGCAGGTCAGAAAAGTATTGTGATAATTCACTCTGGTTCCTCTCTTGTGTAACTCCAGCCTTGAGAAGCACATCGCCTGATTTGCAGGGGGCTTATTCTGGGGGAATACAGCTAAATAATTCTGGCTAGAACAGTAACAGTGTGTCTCAGGATACAAGATCTGGTTCAAGTGTAAGCTTGCATCCATGGGTGAAAGGGGAAGGAAAGGTTAAATAGGTAGCACTGCCACTTAACTTGTTCTGCAGGAATTTCACTGAAGTGAAGGCTAATCTCCATATGTTTAGCGGAAATGGTGTGTGGCAAAACTGTGCAACTGCTCTGCTTCAGCTCTGTGTGAGGCATGAAGAAAGCTTTAGAAACAAGCTAAAACTTTCCCGTTATATTAAAAGGCTGGTGTGACATCCGAAATTGTTGCTGTTAAACACCAAGACAGAACAGTAATCCCAAGGCAGGCTGTGCTCAGGTTTTGCAAATACTGTGTAAACAAATAGTGCACCTCCCCTTTCCAGTGAGTGGAGACTTGTGCCGAGCACATCCAAGGTGAGGAATGAGGATGCAAGGTCTAATTAATGACGCTTGCTCTCCCATGTTCCCTGGCCACGTCTGGGTGAGCCTCTGCAGATTATTTAGCCCTTCCTACCAGTGGCTCCTTGTTGAGGAGGGATTTGAATGGATCCCTGGATTGTATTTGCAGTCTGTAATGCCTGGAGTTCATAGCTATTCTCAGATGCAAAGAGCTATTTTATATGAATGTGCTGTGACTTTGTCTTTATGTCCTCAATTCGGTTCTCCTGGCTGCCTGGTTTAGAGTAAATTAATGTCACAGCTATAGTGGAATTGAGATAACTAACCATGGTACACAGAGTCTGGCTGGTGACCCCGATTTCCCACCTGCAGGGTATGGTGGGGCTGTGATGGTGAGTTGGGGTTGCCCACAGCACGGAGGCCTGTATGAGAGGCACTAAGAAGCAGGACAGACTAGTTGGTGCTACTGCTGGCTTCTGATCTCTGCCTTTGCTCTTTTTGGTTTAATTTAGATACTTCTGTGCCATGGAAAACTGCAGGGTAGACACCAACCCTTAGATAGCCTGGAACAGGTTTGTGAAGTGCCCTTGGTCTTTGGGTTTACTGTGCTGCTGAAATGTGAAAGGATGAATTAAAATCCTAAGTGACAGCTGTGGTAGCAGAGGCTCCATTGTGTGGGACATATGGCCCTAAAACAATGACGGTGCTTGTTTGGCCCCGGTCTAGAGCGGTCAGGCTCAGCGCTGTTCCTGCTGTATCAAATGTGACCTGTCATCTTTCTGCAGACAGATGCCTTCTGGCTTACACCGTGCTGACCTACGTTATTTTATCATTAACTTGTTTCCAGTGAGCACTTAGCTGCTACCAGTATGTTGAGAGCCAGGGATATTAGCTGTGAGCTCAGTCTCATTTGAAGAGGGTGAGCAATGTATTCACTCAATCAAAACTGCTGAAAGCTGTTGAGTAAATTCACTGAAGAATTATCATTAGGGAATGCTGATCGCTGTTTCTCCAGAGGGTTTTAGATGCTGTTTGCTAGATTGAAAGGTGATACTTTACTCTTGCAAGGGCCACTGACCAAACAGCATGTGAAGAGAGCTGTCCTGCAGATCTCATTCATCTTGGTGCCCTTAACAAGTGTACTGTCTTGGCTGCTGTTTTAAAGGAGGATTTCATGTTCTAAGATTTAGGGCCTGGCAGCATTTACTTAAGTCTCAAAGGCTCAGAAGGGGAGAAAAAAGGCTTTTAATTGTTAGATTCACTTTGCAAATAATAACTTTTAACACTATTGAAACAACATAGAGTGCAGGTTGGTTTCCACCTCCAGTATCCCCTGGGCACCCCTGGAAACTCATGTCATGTAAAACTACATCTGGTCTTGATGTGTTCCTTTAGGCACCCAGCCTGTCTGGTGAAAGTTTCCCCACATTGCCTAGCATGGAAATTTTACTTATCTACAGCAACTGTTGGGTGACCAATCTGGAGGCCAGCCTCACCAAAGAGTCTCCCTGGACAAACACAGGTGGTAGTTCCCAAGCAGTGTAGTCCATTAATAAATGTAATGTGAGGAGCATATGGTGGTATGTGTTTCCAGGCAAAGACTGCTGCGGGCATGAATTCTCCAAAACAGGTGTTTCTTCTGCTCAACACAACCACCAGTTAGCAGGGGGTTTCTCTTCTTTCCTCTCTTCTGTCCTCATCATGCTGAGGATATTCTAAGATGCTTTCTCATCTTTCAATTTCTCTTCAATGCTCCTTTCCCCACTCATTTTTTTTTTTCTTCTTTCCTCTCTTCTGTCCTCATCATGCTGAGGATATTCTAAGATGCTTTCTCATCTTTCAATTTTTCAATGCTCCTTTCCCCACTCACTTTTTTTTTTTAATTTCAAGCTCTGGCTACTGCTTCCTACTCCAGAGTACTCTTGGTAATTTTTCCAAGTGTCTTGCTGTTGAATGTTTACCTCTGTGCTTTGAAAGACTTGTATGTTGTGGAGGAAGAGATGAGGTGTAGTGCCAGCTGCCACATAAAGCAAGCGGAAAGTAGATTTCATTAGGCTTGGGTGATGGTGTGAGCAAGAAGACAGCTCAATCAAAAAGCTGAGATCATAAGTGGCTGTTGCTTTAAATAACGGTAAAGTAGCCTGGAAGTGAGCAATTCTTCTATCTTGGTGCCAGGTAATGTTTGGGGTGGAGAACATGCGGAGCAGAAGGGGAAGGGACAAGCCTACCTAGATGTCAGCTTAGCCAGGCTTAAATTGCTCCTGGAACTATGAGTTCAGTCACCCTCCCCTCTTGCAAAGGGGAAAGCTTATCGCAGGGCAATAAAGGCGTGACGATGACGCTTCCTCTGACAGCATCTGGGATGGAGGATGAGTGCCAGGATAGGTGCTACTTAGTCAGATCTGCATTCCTGATTAGACTTGGCCTTGTGCATGTGCAGGAGGGCAATCATTACTTTTTTTTGTCAATATTGTACCGTTGATAAGAGCAGAGCTAGTGTGCTGGCACCTAGTTTCACAGTACTTCTCTGAGGCTGGGTATAGCCCTTGCGTCTGTAGCATGGTGTGGTGCTGAGACACAATGGCTTTTGTGTGCAGCGCTGGCCTTTCATCTGAGATGAATTACATCATATCCATAATATTGGCTCAGTCTGTGTACGCTGTTAGTTTATTTTCCCTTCTACTGTAACAGATAACAGTAAACTTGTACCAGCCTGTTCAATAACCACCAGAAATCCCCTGTTTCTTACTCCTTCAATACATGAGATAAGCAGTATTCAAAGTGTTATGTCTTACATTTTTTTTTAAACCTTAAAGATCATATATCAAATAAAATTCTTACATGCCTGAAGAGCCAGGTATGCTAATCTGGTAGGAAATTGTTGGAGAGTCAACTGACAGTGTCTTTCATGTCAAAGTACTGCAGATGGCTTGATACTGGGTGTTGGAGGGATGCCAGGGGACTACTATTGGCTCCTTTGACTAAGGCTGAAGGTACAGCTAGTGCTGATCTTCAGTGCTGCAAGCACTAATATCATGTAGATAAAAGCAAAGATCCAGCCTGAGCAAGGCCAGGGTTTGTATTTCATCTCCTTAGAAAGTCTTTGGATAGTGATTCTACTGTGGTTAAGGAGAGCCCATCTTTTCCTTGAGAATTCAAACTCTGAAGTCTGCTTTTTGCTGCTCTTTTTGTATGTGAAGCAATCAAAATCAAAAGTCATTTCCTCCATTCTGCTTTTTCTGACCATGTGGCTTAGGTGGTGGTCAGCTGGGGCTTTCTATAGCTGCAAAAAGGGGGTGTGATGGTTGTTGCTGTGGTACTTTGAACAGTTCTTGTGTGACTGCATTCTCTGAAGACTTCTCTGCAAGACCATGCAAGCTCTTTAAAAATCAAGTCCTTCATCCTGTAGTAGTTCTCTGGCAGAACTTACTCAGCTGTAACAGAATTCCTGCAGCCTTTAATCTGTTAATAATTGCATCCTTCATTTCTCAGCCTTTCAAAGCATTCAGAGAAGACAGTTCATCGGTTGTTTGCTGAATTGCTGTTTAATTCCTTCGTAAAACAAAAAAAAAGATGGTCTTTTTTTAAAAAATATTTTTCTCTGGACTTACTCTGCCACTGCAATATTAAACAACTTACACTCAGCTAGCCATGGCTGGCCTGTCAGAAAACCCCTTCTACACAGGGAAAGATAATGTTTAACTTTCAGACAGAATTACTTTACTCTTTCCTTCCCCTTCAGTGACTTCTGTGAAACTGTTTCTCTTCAATATTAAAAACCCAGTTGAATCCTAAGGAAAATGTAGTGTTGGTTGGATATTAGGTTAAAATATTGTTGAAATGGATTGCTGATAGCACTGAGACCAAGAACAGTGTGTGGGTGTACCTGGGTGAAGTGTTAGGCAAGCTGCAGGGTGAGCTGTGCTTAAAGATGAAGCAAAACCTTGGACTTTCAAAAAGGGGGGAAAAAATATGAAATCTAGAATTTTGGAGCTTGTGTGTGGCATGCTTTTTCCTTGTTTGGAAACAGCTTGCCTACTTACCATGTTTTATACCTTCTTTTTAAAAAATGCCTACAAACTGTTGCCTTCCTCAAATGTTTTCACCAAAGCATGTGGTTGTAGCTAGGCCTGCTCCCAAAGGGGAAGGGGTCCCATTGCACTGTGTTACAGCCTGTTCTTGGTAAACACTGATACAGACATGAGAGGTGTCTGAAAAAATTAAAGGTCTATAGAATTTTCCCCAGGTTACACTGAGGCCTTTAAATTGAAATGAAGGGGTCTATCATGACTTAACTGAAGCTGAATTTGATGGGTATAAAGCAAGTTGAAACAATGCAAAACAGTTCCAATGCCTGAACGAGCTTTAAGTGAGGTTAGAGGATCTGACTTGGAGCTGGAGTTCTTGAGTTGACTTTCATGCCACACAAAGCTGTCAAACAGCTGGAAGTTAATTATTCACTGCACAAAGCTTTGCCAGGGCCTCACAACAGTCGGAAAAACATACACTGTGTTTGTCAGTGTCACCTCAGAGTATTGCACAGAGAAAATATTAAATATTTCTCTTAGATTGAATTAACATTCTCTGTGGTGTGAGGTGGGGTCTTGAAGTCAGTGGTAGGGGAAGGGAAAGTGTGCAGAGATGGCAAGTTGCGTAACTGATTTTTTTGCTTAAGTTTTGCAGGCACATGATGTTTTCTGTTACGTGCAAGTATTTGACCTTAAAATGGGTTGCACCAGAAAATAGTGACAGTTGTAAAGCTGGTGTTGTGGTTACCAGTCTGAGCCAGCTTGGTTTTCTTGGTTATGAAACTCAAGTTGTGAATAAGAAATGTGGTATTGCAACAAAGATTCCTTAAACTCAAATGCTGAAGAAGGCTTCCTTAAAACTAAACTTGTTTTCTGGCAGTTAATTAGCTGGGGAACATAAATAGGGCCTCCATAACTTGAGAGGGTTTTGGTAACTCAGCAGAGATTTAAATCAAGGAGGGTGCTCGCTTTCCTCCCCTTTCCAGGTTGTGCCTCAGTCTTATCAAAAGCAAAATGCCAAAGCTGCATTAAGACAGGGGCAAAGTTCGTTTTTTTCCCTAACATCTGGAAGAAAAGGCAAAGATCTGAAAGTGCAACAGCAAAGTTTGATGTCAAACAGGTTGCAGCCCTGAGGAGGAACAGCATACACAAAACAGCACACTTTTTCCTCCTGAGCTGGCTGCTGCACATGGAGTGGTTTCAACTTGTAGGAGCCTGCACTGGAGTGTACAGGGGGTCAGGGTTTTCCGCTGGAAAACACCCTCCTATAGCAACACCCTGCTCTCCCCAGGGAAGACTTGCTTACCAAAGCTGTCTCAGAAGGGATGGTTGCTGTGAAAGCAGTGCTAGGTGCAGCTCAGGCAGTGCCCTGGACTTGTTCTGATGTTCTCGTGGTGAGTGGCTCGACTGCAAGGCTGGAGACGCAGGACACTAGGGACAAGTTTTAATTATGCTTAAGGGAGCATTCAACTTTCATCTCAGGTGAGGAAATCTGCCTGTTACATTTGCACATACAGCTAGCAGCTGTGCTCTTGGAGGGCTGCTGGAGCCTTCCCATGCTCCCCAGTAGCACAGACCAAGTCAAGACCAGAAGCAAGCTCAGTGTCACCATTGCAGAGTTTCTTGTGGGCAGCGCTTTCCTGTAAGTCTGTGTGCAGTGGCTGTAGGTGCTGGGCTTTTAAGTCCTACTCTGCTGCATTTATTCCACCTGGAGTGCTAGTGTAGCTCCCTTCTCAAGTTTTATTTTCTCTTTCTCTGTTATAGAAAGGCTTTAACAGTAGTGAGTTTTGGGGGCTGGGCACAAAGCCTTCAGTCATGTAGTGTCTAATTACTGCAAAACCCAGTGCATTCCTTAATCTCTGAATCTCCTTGACACTTCATGAACTCCAGACCAGCTGGAAGCTGTACCTGAAAGAGTGGACAACTTCAACAGGTCCCCACAAAGGACTGAGAAAGGAATGCTTGTTACTGGATATTGATAATCAATACCTATAGAAAACCAGTTCCCCTTTCAGAAAAAAAATTCACTGTAACACCCAGAGAAACCTGTTCGTAGTGTTTCTAAAGGTTGTAATTGTACTTGTAATATGCCTGGGAAAGAGGTAGTTCCCCTAAGCTACTAGGGCTTCTCATTCCTTCACTTGCATGGGGGAGGAAGGAAAAAAATTGGGCAAGTCTAAAAGTCCTTTGTCCTGTGGGAATCAGCTTGCAGCTTTGTTCACCCTGAACACACTGTGACAGCTCTTCTGAGCTGCTTCTGTGAGGAGAGGGTTGATGATGCTGATGATAGCTGTGCAAGATATGGAGACTGCAGAGACACCAACACTGTCCTCTAGCATGGATCTGCAAAGTAAGCATTGCCTTGAGGTACACCATGGAGTCCCACCCTGCTCGTCTGGGACCTGGTCATGCAATGGCTCAAAGAGCTAAAGTTCTGGTTATCCTGTGCATTGTGTATGCTTAATCTGAATCAGGCAAGCAGCGCTTTGCTGAACCTTGTTTTGAAGCAGAGGATTTGGTTGGCCCCAAGATCTAATCCTTGCCTCCATGTGCTGCTATTAAGGCATTGATGAGGTTACACTGCAGTCTGCTAAATATTGTGGGGTGACTGTTCTCCAGGACCTACAACTTGCTTGGTTCAGAATAGATTTATCTGTAGCACATGCAAGAGTAGCACTGGGTTACAATAACCCCCTTAATGAATGTGAAAAAGCAGGCGCTTACTGTGTAAATGTTAATGCTCCCAGTTTTATGCACCTCTTGCACATTGTATTTCTCTACCTAATTGCCAAATCTGTAACTTCGTGTTTACAGGGAGCAGAGGTGTAATGGCAGAAGTGAAGTCTTTGCAGGGCAGAGTTTAATATAGGTATTTATACTGGTATAAATAGATGCAGCTCCACTCTGCATCTAAGTAAACCTGATACAGGAAGGTAAAACTTTGATCCTAGTCACGCACTCTCCTTGTGTGCCAAATGTGCTCGTGTCCCAGCTCTTCTCCTGCCCCAACAAACCATTTAAGTTCTTGTGCTTCACCTGTGCCAACCCATATCTGCAAACAGCATCCTTCAGATTTAGACCATTGTGCTGCCTTATGATTTGGGAGGTACCTTCTGCAAAACCTTAAATCTACAGAGGCAGATTGTATTTGTCTAAAGACTTGAATAACTTCCCTTTCCAATTTCACAGGAGCTGTGGAAGGAGGGAAGCTAGAAAATGTTTAACTAAACAGGTCTTGCTTCTATTTAGCAATGAGCCTATTATTAGTTAAACAGGCAGCAGCTTTGGCTCACCTTCTAATGTCCCTTAAAAACTGTTGCAGAAAGTTTTACCTGAATCGCAAAAGCTGAAACCTAGGCGAGGAACATGGGTGTCTGAGGTTTTTGCCATGCACAACTTTCCTGTTGCTTTGCTGGGGTCTTGCGGGGGGGAAGCTGACAGTTCAGGGCAGCTGCTGTGCTTGAGACACCTCTGCAGATGTCCCCTCAAATAGCTCGTTGCCATTAAGATGCCCGAGCACTGCCAGGAGCCTCTGTCTAGGTTGGTGGTTTGCAGGCCACAGAAACATGTTTCAGTACCTGTCGTGATGGGACCCATCTCGAAGCTCAGGAAGTGTTGAGTGGGGATGATCCAAGCTGGTTTTATTGTAGAAGCACAGCAGTAGTTCTCAAAATGGATTCTGGGCTTCTGTCTTGGATTCAGGCTAATAGGGCATCATTGAATCTCCTCCTGGCAGGTGAAAGGGGCCTTGTTTTCTGGTGTGTAAGGATGGTGCATTCATGACAGGCCCTCTGTGATGGTGCCAGAGCCTTGTTTAGTCCCTGTCCCAAAGGAGCTTCTGAAGTGACTAAACTCCTGTACTACTGATGGCCAGGAATCAGGTGCAGTTTCTGGATTCCTTTCCCCTGTTGTTGTGGGACCATTCTCCTGCCCTTGTTGCTCCAGTATCAAAGCCATCAGCTGACCACTCGCGTGTGTTTATCTAAAGCAGAGCTGAAAATGCGTGAGAAATCCCTGGAGGGGAAAGAAGTGTCAGGAAAAGGCTTAACTGTCATCTAATGACATCCTGGTGAACTGATGAGCCCGAAACTTAAATGCAAGATTTTTTTTTTTTCCTTTAAGGGTAAAACTTGTTCACAACTGATGACTGGGTAGCTGAAGTGGTTTTGCAGGCTGATGACATTTCATTAACAGGAATCTCTACACTGCATCTTGTATTTCAATAACCACAAGCTATATTTGACTAGTGAGGCATGCAGGAATGAAGAGAATAAGGCAGAACAAGGTTTTTTGGTTTTTTTTTAATTTTCTTGTTGTCACAGCCTGTTCTTCCACACTTTTTCCATGCTAATGAAAGTAAGTCTCAAGAAGCCTCAACTTCTGACTTGACCTATGCTTAATTCTTTATTTGTGCCCAACACCTGACTCCAGCTCCTTTTATAACTGATGTCATAAATGACAGTAGTTGTGGTCTGGGTTTTTTAAAATTTTTTTCCCTCCTCTGTGTGATGTACTTCTCATCACAAGGAGCTTTCTGAATAAAAGATGAGTTTAGTCACACTGAGGAGAGTTGCTAGACATCATGCTTAGCCGTGTTGGATCAAAGGCATTATGTGAACAAGCTGGAAAACTAAGCACTTTCTCAAATAAGAGCATTTGTGGTTTAATACCAGTTGTAGTTTTTTGATAGCTGAAAATTGGATAAGATTTCTCTTAATGGAGGAAAAAAAAAGTCTCCTCATTAAAAAGTCTTTAGCTGGGTGGTTAGCTAAAAATAGCACTTTATTCCTTTGCCATGCGATATCTACAATAAATGTAATGCAGCTCATGTTTTAATGCAGTGAGGCTCCTGACTGGCTAGTCCTTGAATTTACTTCTCGTAGTTTAGAGAGAGGCCAGTGACAATTTACTTGTCTCCTTTTCTCCCATTTTTTTTCACTTAAGAGCCTCTCTGTTCTATCAGTGTCCTGGTTTTGGCTGAAACAGAGTTAACTCTCTTCACAGTAGCTAGTGTGAGGCTGTGTTTGGATTTGTTCTGAGAAGAAGCTGATCACACACTGTTTGTAGTTGCTGCCAGGACAGTCAAGGACTCTTCAGCTTCTCTGCTGTGCCAGTGTCTGCAGGGGCAGGAGAAGCTGGGAGGGAGCACAGCCCCCGTTACTAGCCTAGGCTTCAACCTTAGGTTTAGGATTGAGACCCAAACTGGCCAATGGTCTATTCCATACCATGCACATCATGCCCAGTGTATAGACAAGGATCTGTCCAGAAGTCCTCTCTTGCTTTGGGTCATCTCCCTTTGGGTCATCGCTCTCTCAGGGTCATCTCAGTCTCTCAGACACTTGGGCTCTTATCTCTGTTCTAGGATCAAGGTTTTGGGACTGTCCTTGCTCTGGGATTAGCTGCGGATGGGCCGAGCCTTGGTCTCTGGGTGGTCAGCAGTATCACTGTGTATCACTTATTTGTCTATTTGTATATATTACTATTTTCAGTATTATCGTATTTTAGTTATTAAGTTGTTCTTATCTCAACCCACAAGTCTCTTTTCCCGTTATCCCTTTTTCTTCCCCATCCCTGGGAGGGGGGAGGGTGAGTGAGTGATGTTTTGCTGCCAGCTGGGGTAAAACTACAACCACGGGGACTGCCTGGAGTTCCTGCAAATACTATCAAGTGTCCTCAAGCCCTTGCTTGTCACCAGAATGAAAGCATCTTTGTTCTGGTCTGTACTTGGTGACCTGAGTTGCTTGAAATGTCTTCCTACCATAAAACCCTTAGTTCTTCTGGTAGCTTGTCATGATGTTCAACTGAGTCAGTGAAATCTGTTAAAATCTGGATGGAGTTTGCCATCTGCCACCAACTGTTTAAAAGCTGAGCATACCTCCATATTTTCTTTTCTCTGAATTTGCATTGGAAACCCACAACATTTATAGTTCACAACCAAATTTAATTCCAGCATTTTTCAGTTGCTTCTGAAAATACAGAAGCAAAGGCTGATCTGTGGCTTTGATTGCTCAGTGTCTGGGGAAGTACTCAACAGTACTGACAAATTTAGAAAAGAGGTGTTAAGTAGCAGCAGAGCAGGGACAAAGTCAGATCCATCACAGGAAGGGTCCTTAAGCCACCAGCTGTGTACTTGGCACCCATGAGCTCCTGGAGGTACCACAGTCCCTACTGACCTCATTCTGTATAGGATTTATTTTTAACTTAATGTAGTTCAATGGCATGTTAAAATGTAAATCACCAAAGTGTTGAGTCTAAAATAATGACAATGTGTGTCCGATATGGGAGTGAGGAGTGCTATGGAGAGGAATTCTAAATATGGTTCACTTATGCAGCTCATAGGTAACTGGACATACCTTTCAGCTGAACAAGCACACTGAGATGACACTTATTCCATCAGCTCATGTTGAATCTGCAAATGCTAGTTCAAAACTTTCCAGTCTGTTCTTTAGCACTTGAACTGGAACATCTAAGCCAATGACTTTGATATAACACCTGGGAACTCAGCATGGATTCCCCTTCTCCTTTGCAGGTGCTGAAAGCATCGTTGCAATTATGATTGGCAACTTGAAGGGCATGGAGATCTTACATCGGATTGAGAGTGGCATGAAAGTGACTATGGCTATTGAAGTGGGGAAAAAGCACAGCCCTTGGATGAATCAGTACTCCATCTTCTTCATCTCGGTGTCATTTTTCATTGTCACGGCAGCTACCATGGGCTACTTTATTTTTTATTCTGCTCGGAGACTCCGGCTCGCAAGGGCCCAGTCCAGGAATCAGGTGAGTTTGTGTGTGCCATTGCTTTTTTTTTTATACACCGTAGCCTCTGTGCTCTGGATCTTGAGGGCAAAATACTGATTGAGCACCAAAATTACTGAATTAGTTCCTTCCCCAGGAAGGAGTGTCATCTTTGAAATGCTAAGCGATGTATGTTTAAAGAGCTTAAAACTTTCCAAAGAAACAGTAAAAATTAAACTATCTGGAGAAAGCACCTGATCATGTTTAGTTAACTTTGTTTCCTACTAATTTTACGCCCTGAACTGCAGTGCAGCCGTAATGCTGATGTATTGGAGGTGGTGAGAGAGCTAAGCTGCTTTTAGCTGACCCTCACACTTCCCACGTAGCGCTGCCGATGTGCAAGCTGTAATGTGAGACACGACTGCAAATGTGTCTGCAAAATAGTGCATGGCTTTGGCTGCCTTTCTGTAGACCACAAGTTGGGAAACTGCTGCTTGTTGAAAACTGCGTTCAGACTGAAAGCTGTCTGAGAATTGCAGTGACAGCCACAATTAGGAGTGGGGGGGAAAAAAAGCACAGTTCTTTTTAAACCCCAGGCAAGGAGTTGCTAATGAGTTAAGTTTCCAGGTAACTGGCTTCTGTGCAATAATCTGATCTGTTGATAGGACTAATGCTTACAGCTTTCTATTCAGTCTGATCAGACCTGCCTTACACCTGCTACTTCAGGGCTTAAGCAAAAGCCTTCAAAGTGAGAATAAAGTCCTGAGATGACATCTGTCAAAGATGATGGGCAGCAGCAGGAAGAGGATCCAAGTGGCTCAGATGCAAGTACTTCAGTTCTGCCCTTACAGCTGTGTCATGAAGGACACCATGGGTATTTGCAGTGCTTCTTGCAGGGGCTACCTGAACTCTGAAAGAAGAATTGTTAGAGATTCCTTTCCTACAGATAGCAATAGCATGAGCATGTCACTCTAGCTGGGCTCACATTACATGAATTATCTCTTGATCAGTGGTTAGACAGTTAAAGAAGTGATGGACTTCTCTGCTATTGCAGAAGACCTGCCCTGCTGAGCTTCTCTGCTGTCCTGGAGATTTCAGGCCCCTTGAGCAAGATCCTTCTGAAATAAGCTGAAGCTAGAAGTTGCATCCAGGTGTTGAAATACAAGCCAGTTTCAGGCTTCTGTAACACTTTAGAACTGGCTTGTTTAAAATGTCAACATGCAGAACCATGGCTGTTCTTGGCAGGTATTGAGACTAGCTAGGGTGAATGGCAGCAATATTCCCAGAGTTGAAGGCTGTGTTCAAATATTGGCCATAGCTGAAGGCTGGGTTCCCTCTAATAATCACAGAACCTAACTCAGTCGAGTTTGTGTTCTGAAATCCTGTCGTCTAAGTGTGATCTGGTGGACAATGGTCAGCTGGCTATATCCTCACTGAGACTAGCGATCTAACATGAGTTGAACTGCATTTGTGCCTTGCCTAAGCTGTGGCTGCCTCAACTTCTGCATTAGGCCTCCTGTAAGTGTTTAGTTTTAGCCCATTTGCATGTTCTGATGTTGTGACACCTGGAAGTGACGTGAGGATACAGGAAGGGAGTAGGATACAATAAAGGAATAGTTGGAGGAGCAGTATTGGAAGTGGTCATCCACCTGTGAGATGTAGCATTGCTACTCGTGGATGTCAGATGGAGTTCTCTGTAGTACCGTTCGTGGGGATGGCATGGAGCTCTAACTTGATGCTGTTATCTTGATGACATCTGTGGACAGAGATGCGCACCGTCTCCTGCTGATGAGTTCCCACTTTCATGCCCTGCCATGAACCCTGAGAACTCTTTAATGCTAAACAGACCTGGGCAGGAAAAACTGGGTGCCCTAGAACCTGGTCTGCAAAAGACACTGTTTATTAAATCACGTGAATTTTTTTCCTCCTTTGAAGGTATTTAACAGAGCAGTTGTGGAAGTCCAGCTCTATTGTGAGCTATCAGGTATTCAGCAAGGTACAAATGTTGTTAATGTCCCAGTGGTAGACAGCACTGGGGAAATCCAGTCTGCTTGGCCAACACCTTCACAAACTATTTCTGTCTTGTGTTCTGTGTGCACAAGGAGTTTACTGTAGATTGAAAAATAACATTGATAAATGACATGCCAGTTCCACGTGATTTCAGCTGAGCTGAAATTAAGGCACCTTAAAAAGTGCTTTTAAAGTATAAGAATGGAAGAAAGCTTCTCTGCTATCAGGGGGTAAAAATGCACTGTTTTGTGAAAGTGAAACTCAAGACAATCCAGAATTGTTTTCAATTGTTTTTATACCGTGGCATCTAAAAACTGACCTCGCAATGATCAGATAAGCAAAGAATAACAAGAAAGTTCTTGTTAGTGAAGGTGAGCTACTAGAAGGTGATGCTACAGTGTTCCCTGTTAGCCAGCTGGTTGGGTTTTCACTGTATATCCAAAGTTTGAGACTTTAACAGCTTTGGCTCCATGATATAATATTAGTTAAACAAATATAATAACAAACACTTAATATTAGTCAAACAACTTTTCAGCTTGCGTGCTACACAGGGAGCTTTCCTGTTGTTGTTCAGCCCTTTGGAAACTGCCTGGACTTCCGTCTGTTATTTGGTGGAGTAAAGGAGTGTGGTTTGTCTCCTTTCTTGCACAGGTGTCTAAGGGTTACATGTTCTTTTGGAATGTGTCCTTAGGAAACAGTCAAATGTGTTGATAACTAAGTATTACAAATTTTTGCTCTTTCAGAAGTGAACTGCTGTTCCGAATGCATCCCTTTACCCAGTGTAACTACTCTTCAAAGTGTCTGTCTGCTTTTTTGACCTTCCCTGTGGGATTATATTGCTATTGTGTGAGGAGTCTTATAAAGTGTTAGTCTACCACTTAACCAGAATGAACACTTTGGAATTGCTCTGCAGAGTGCTATGATGAGCTAATTGTGATATGTGATAATGATGCTCTGTAGCTTGACTCTTGTATGTTCAGGTTCCTGAATATTTGGCTTGTTCTTGTGGACTGAGACACAACCCCAGGAGAGCTCTTGCCCTGGACTGAAAAGGGCGATGATGCTTGAGTCCTACTTGCTTACTAAGGGGTAGAACAGAAAGAGGGGAGACCACTTTCTAGATGCTTTGTCTCTTCTGCAGAGGCTTCCTGAAAACAAGAGCCTGGGTAGATGCATGTTTCATTCATGCATGATATTAGTAGTAAGCTCTGCTTGAATTGGGTGGGTTCCAGGTATTACCATATTGGCAGTATAGTTTTCCTTTTCTTTTGGCTTGAGAAAAATCTTCAGACTTCAGTGCTTTCTGAAACAATCTCTTGTTTCATAGACAGTCAGGCTGTTGAGTACCTTTAAACTTTGCTTTTTGCTAATACAGCTTCTGTTGTTACAACTACTTGCTGCTTGTGGTGAAGGCACCTTTTGGATGGCTTGATAACATATAACCCAGGTTTTAAACATGTTCGCCTCTGCAGACTTTTTTTGAAGGCAGCACCTGTGTCTCACTCAGCTTGAGCAGGAATTGCATACAAGTCAGTAATGTAAAACTAGGCAAAAGGTTTCTTTAAAAAGTTGAGTGACTACTGAGAAGAGCCAGTCGTGTTGTCTTGTGGTCCAAGTTTAGTAGCACACTTGTCCTAATTATGAGTTAAAATAGAGTAGCTTTTTCCTCGTGAGCCAGCTAGCTAAACTGTTTACAACCTGCGAGTTCTTATCTGAATGCATATTTTCTGGTCTTGAAATTCAAGTCCCCACCTCTCATCTCTTACTGCATCATGAGGTCTGTGAGCAAGAAGGTTGAAAAACAAGGCAAGTGCAGTAGATGGCTTGCTGCCTTTATAGTGAGCAGAGTACTGGCAATTCAATTCTTCAATATATTAACTTTTCTTAATAATGCAAAAAGGCCAGTGATGTTATCTGTGGCCTGGTTTCTAATTTAAGTGAGTCTTTACTTCCATTGATTTCATAAAGATTAGATGTTGCAGCTGAGAAATGACCTAATTAATGGCTTTGGAGGAGGTGAGTTGCTCAACTTCCCACAATTCAAAATAGTTCTCATGGCAGTAGCTACCTGTGGGGAAGAACTTCCTTAGTTTACAGGAGAAAAGCAGAAGTTCCTGACCTCCTTAGAGCTTGCTGGTCTGCACTGCCACGACCACACTCGCAGGGTGCCAGGAAGGCACCCTTATGCAGAAAGGCTGGAGATAAAATTGGCAGTGTTGGACTAGGGAAGACTGAGGACTAAGGAACAGCAAACTTAATTTTCCCAGTTAGGTACCTCTCTACTTGAACGTGCCAGAGCCTGCATAGGAGCCAGGACCTGACCTGTTTTGTAATATCTTGATTATTTTTGTTTTTTTCCTGCCTCAACTTAGTCAGCTATTTTTTCTAGAGTTGCTGGGTTGGGACTTTCAGACTTTTAATGTCAATAATGTTTAATGTGTGCTTGAAAAACTTGGCTTTACAAAATGGTTTGACATTCCAAGCTGGAGCATCCTGGATCTCCTGGTAGGCTATTCAATAAAAAGCTTCCTCTTGCAACCTTTATCCATTCCCCTGCAGGCGTGTTCTGCTTTACTTAACAAAATCAGTGTTAAAGGTGACTTTGCCATTGGTGCATTTCATGGAGAGCAATTAAATTTGTGCCCAGGCAAAACTTAAATATTGTTTCAGTAAATTATTAATGATACAGCCAGCTGGGTCCTGTCAAATGTACTTGGCCAGACATTAGATTTGTACATTAGATACTGTATGAGGGAGTACATTCCTAGAAAGTTTAGTTTTCAGTTAATGAATGACAAGTAGCTGTGACAGACAGTTCTGGCTGCATATGAGAAGTACTATTGCTCTGTTGATGTTACCACATTTGCTGCTGAAACTTTGGGAGGCTTCAGTGTTTACTGACATGAGTATGTGGCTGCTTCTCTGTGGCCCCACTCTGAACGAAGGGGAACATCATTCTAAAGTTAATCCTGACATACAGAAACATCTGTTGATGTCTTCAGCAGAAGAACTCAACAAGTTTCAAAAAAACTTGACTAGTTCTTCTTCCTAAAAAAATACACCTGAAAACTTGTTTGCATCCTTCATCTTGTGGACTGTATGTATCTCTTCCTTCATAGCTGTTGATAGCTATCAACTATTAACTCCTAGAAGCATGCACCCTGATGCTATACCTTAGGACCCCAAAACAGCACTGACATACAGGTAGGTCATTTTGCACCAAAACTGTCTGACAGGGTCCCAGGGGACCATCTAAATCAACCTGTTTGCCATTAATTGCTTCAGCACAAGGACTCTTATGCAGACTGGAATTACCCATTCTGGCTGAATTGGTTAGGTGTCAGCAGCAGCTCTCCACCCACTTGTTCCTTCTGTACTTGTGCCACCAACACTGCACCTTCATCCCAGGAAAGATTCTTGTAACTGAACTAAAATGCAGAAGGGGAGGTAATGCTGGATAACAAACAGTGTGGGGTTCCTGCACTGAGCAGCTGGATTGGGATGAGGATTTTTGAATAGCTGCAAAACTTGAGTCTAGTCTGTCCCTAAGGTAAGTGCTGTGTTGGGACAGCATTGCCAGCAGTAAGTGCACTGGGGAGGGAAAGGACAGTCATTCTTCATGTTGGTGGAACAGCACCAATCTGTGACCTTTCAACAGAGCTGTTGGCTCCTGTGCTAATTAAATGCTTTGCAGTGACAGCTGGACAGCAACAGTTGTCAGGCAAGCTGGGCTGCTGCTGTCTGCTCATCTCTGCCCTGCTATCCTGACAGCAGCCAGCAATTGTTGCCTGAAGGGGAATTCTTCCTCCTCTGCTTGCATTAAGCTGCCCTGTAATCCATCTGGGGCTAGTCATTTGATTTGTTTCATACCTTGTGTCACAGGGAGGGGGAGAAATAGCTCTCAGCCCCCCCCCCCCCTCACCTCTTTGTTCATGTTACTTTGAATCAATATTGAGATAAAACTGCATTCTTCCACTTGACAGGAGCAGTCGATGCTAGGAGGCTCCTGAGCTGTTTGCTCTGTAAAGTAGTTGTGGCAGAGGACTAGTTCGGGGTGTGTTGGGGGTAGCTGAGCTGGTTGGTAAAGAATCTCACCTTTCATCAGGGCGTGAGTTTGTGCCAGGAAGTTGTCATAAAGTGAGTAGTTAAAAGTATTGATTGTTGGACTTGATGTTCAGTCTTCGGTACAGAGTGAGTCTGAAGCCTTCTGTTTGTTTTGCCTAGGTCTAATCTGATCAAGGTATTACCTTGCATCTTCTCAAAGAAGAAATCCTTGAAATTCCTGTGCTTTGTAAAAAGGTTAGGTAGAACCAAAGCATATGCAAATGTCTTGTTGGTGTGTGTCATCCAGAGTCAATAACCACATCAGCATATCCTGAAACTGTTTCACATTGTCTCTAAATAGCATGGTCATGCTTACTTGGCTTGTTTTGATAACATCTGAGTTATAAAACTGGTGCTGCTTGCAGTGGGCTCTGTGATAAGTATTACTAACAACAACTTAAGAGAAAAAGGACTGTGTTTAACCAGAACTGCTTTCTGTTACAGCGACAACTAAAAGCCAAGGCTAAGAAGGCCATTGAACAGTTACAGCTGCGCACCCTGAAGCAAGGGGACAAGGTATGACTGATCCTGTGATCTCCCAAGTGTTACGGCACAGCCTTCGCACAGAATCCAGAGAGGGCTCCTTGGTACTGGTGCACGATGCAGAAGTCTCTGAGCCCACAACTGGCTCTTACAGAGATGGTTCCTCTTTCAGACCAAGTCCTTTTCTGGGGTGCAAGACTTTCCAAATTGCACATTCTTCTAAATCAGATTTTTTTTTAGCTGCTCACTTATAGTCTTGCTGGGGTGAGAGGTCCCAATTTGCCAGCGTGAATGCTTGAAGGTAAACTAGAATATCTAATCAGCTTTCCTGGCTATTGTCTTTGTAACTAAAACTGGAGGTAGCACTTTCTAAACCTCTACATGATGCCTCAAATAATCCAGTGATGGTTTGCAGCTGGACTTCTAAACCATGGCATTAAACTTCCAATGCTTCTGTTAAAGCGTCAGCTTGACTAGGAGTAATCTGTGCCATGTGTTTATATAAGATTATATACAGGAGCTATCTTAGGTTACTTTACACCCCTTTGTCTGCAGTAGATCTGACTGGAGTTCAAAGGAAGCTTTCAAAGTCTGTTAACGCTGTAAATTCATTTCACTGCTTTAGGAAACTGGTCCTGATGGAGATAGCTGTGTTGTGTGCATTGAGGTGTACAAGCCGAATGAAGTAGTGCGTATTCTGACTTGCAAGTAAGTTGTCTTCCAAACTGCTCCTTAATCCAAAATATGGAATAGTGCCCCATACTGGTTGTTCCTTCTGCTATGTTAATAATGCTGATTGAACTTTAATCAAGCTGTTGCACAGCAAAAATTCTTGAATCTCTGTCAAACTCCTTTGAACAACAGAACTGTGTAAATGCGCACTTGTGGTGTGCCCCAATGGCCTGTGTTCATAACTTCCCCAGAGAAGGGACTGACAAATGTAACTTGGCAGACCCCAGTGCCTCTCCAGGGGATGCCAGGGCTTTTTAAAGATTTTTTTTTTTTTCCTTTGCTGGTATATAAGAATGTTACCTCTAAG
Organism: Pterocles gutturalis; assembly: GCF_000699245.1. NCBI lineage: Eukaryota > Metazoa > Chordata > Aves > Pterocliformes > Pteroclidae > Pterocles > Pterocles gutturalis. Next base: position 11,693 of record NW_010107694.1, on the reverse strand, counting down.
TTGTAGATAACTGGCAAAACTGTGCCCATTTCTTGTTGCTTAGTTTGCTGGTTACCAAGAAGGTTGTGCTTCTGCTGAACTTGTTAAGCCATGCTAATTTTTGTAGTTTAGAAGAAAGGATTTCTGTTCTTGTGTGCATCATGTGAAATAGAGACCAAAATAGAGATATATCAGTTTGTTTTTCTGTGGTTCTCTACTGCTTTATCTCATTGCTGTGCTTCTGTGGAAGCCCGGGGTTGTAGCACTAAGACTTACCAAGAAGGTTGTGCTTCTGCTGAACTTGTTAAGCCATGCTAATTTTTGTAGTTTAGAAGAAAGGATTTCTGTTCTTGTGTGCATCATGTGAAATAGAGACCAAAATAGAGATATATCAGTTTGTTTTTCTGTGGTTCTCTACTGCTTTATCTCATTGCTGTGCTTCTGTGGAAGCCTGGGGTTGTAGCACTAAGACTTTAATTTGATTGTCCCTAGGATAAGCAATGAAGTGTTTTCAAGTCTTAAGAAATCTTGTTTTGTGGGACTTGCCCCTGTGCCTGCTGAATGGGACTGCTCTGGCAAAGCTTCTAAAATGAAAGGGCTGCAATGGGAACTGCACAAATTCAGTATGGGAAGAGGCATTGTAACCCTTGGGGAGGGTCACAAAAAGGCACTTGGAAAAATTTTGATATAGGAAAAATCAAGTTCTGAAGAATGGAAAAATCTGTAGCTGCTGTTGTGTGCCGAGCAGTGTTGTTGATATAGGAAAAATCAAGTTCTGAAGAACGGAAAAATCTGTAGCTGCTGTTGTGTGCTGAGCAGTGTTATTTGTCAAACACTATCACATCTGAGCTGGGGTTACCTTTGCACAAGGTTACCGTTCTGCAAAAGCTTTCTCTGCTCCTAAGCAGTAGTATTTCTAAGCTGTTTTGCTGTCAAGAAGTTGGCCTGTTACGGTTTTATCAACAAAATTCCTTTATCTAATGCTTAATAGTTTAGAAAAAACACAACTGAATAAGCTTTCAGGCATGTGTTAATGATTATTCAGTTGTCTGGTCAGGTTTATGCTTGCGGGTAGTCCTGTTTAGTAAGTCCCACGAATGTGTTAATGATTATTCAGTTGTCTGGTCGGGTTTATGTTTGCGGGTAGTCTTGTTTAGTAAGCCCCATGAGTACAGGAGCATTCAGAGAGTCTCTAGATACTTTTGGCTGACAGGAGACTTGACTTCTCATTATTTCCCTGTAAACCCTGCTAATCTTGATCTGAACTTGCAAACAAGGTGTGACTTATTGGATTAAGAGGAGAGTAACTTCTTTTGAGGTTCTTCATACACAAATTTGCTGCACTATGCTTTGCTCTGAGGCTGCTTTTACATACATTTCTGATGTTTCATTCCTCTTTGGCCCAAATGTATCTCTGAGAGGCACTACCTTAAGATGACTGCAGTTACTTGATTATCTTCACCAGTGGTGATCCCTGCCAGTATCAACTGTATTAAATTATCTCTCACATGAGTTATAAACTGATATTTCCGGTAAGAACATACTTGATGGTGGTGGTTGACCACAGCACTGAGACCCTACTTGTTGAAAGCATTTAACTGTATCGGTGAAAGAAACAAGCCATTGAATGCTCCTGTGAGTCACATCAGTGGTATCTAAGTATCTGGGGTGTGCGTATTTGCAGAAGGCATTCTTGTCCAGATAGTCAAACTGAAGCCATTTATAGTAGCAGAGGTACACAAGACCAGTATTAAGTCCAAGTACTTAAAATAGTCATGTACCAAGGGAGTTTCAGCTTTACTCCAGAGATTGCATTGGTGCAGCTGGTTGTGTGGGCTGAACTGGAGAATCCTGGTATCCTATTGGGGCATAGGATACTGAGCACTGGATGTGGTGATCTCTGCACTTGTCTCATAATAGAGTTCTGATTAGTATTGAGCAGTGCCTGTCTGCCTTGCTATTTCTATTCAGGCTGAGGGAACAGGCAGATTGCAGGATTTCAAGGCTTCCTCTTAAATCTGTGGACTAATTCAGACCCATTGTGAAATTGAGTGTCTACACAGAAGTGCACACTTGCATCTGTAATGGCTGAACTATATTTATTTTCTTGAGTGCACAGCCTGCCAAGTGTCCCCTTGGAATACATAGATAAAGTAAATGTGTGGGAGTACAGTTTATCTTGAGGACATAACTCTGAGATGATTTTTCTATGTGGTCTTAAAAGAAGCAAGTGCTATTTAGTCATCTGCATGATAGAAGTTAACCTTAAAGCTAAGGCTGAGATGTCAATATTTGTATTAGTAAAATTATCAGCTGGGAATGTATTGTACACAGATTTAAAAAAAAAAAAGCTTAAGACTGATATAGCAAAGATGATAATGCTGAATTCTAGCAAGTTCTATAGAGACACTAATAACCACAAGCCAGCTACAGGTTGAGAGATCAACTATCCATGAAGTTCAACTGAAACTTCTGGCAAAATAAGGTAATCCATTCTAGAATGAATAAACTCTTGGTGTTTCTAAATGGGCCTTCATAGCTGCCACAAACAGTTTTCCTGGTGTGGAACCTGACTTGTTGGTTACCTTCTTCCACCAGCCATCTATTCCACAAGAGCTGCATTGACCCCTGGCTTCTGGAACACAGGACATGCCCGATGTGCAAATGTGACATACTCAAAGCTTTGGGTGTTGAGGTAAGCCAGTGGTCTGTCTTGGTGGCAGATGCCGTTATCAGTATTATACTAGTGTAGTGACCACATTGAGCTATTTCATGCTGCCTCCAGAGCACAGATAAGCACAGGTGTTGCCATGTCAGTGGTGAGATGCTACACGACTAACTGCTGTGTCCCCTTTAGCAAAGCCTGCAGCTGACCTGGTCTGAGTTGGTGTCATCTAAAGCCTTGGGCAGAATGTCAACCAAAATTTATTGTAATGGATGACTGAAGAACTGCTCCTAGCTCTTCTGCTAGCAGCTAAGGGTTTTTCTCAAAGGTTTAGGCAGACTTGGACAACTCATGCTGTCCCTGAAACCAGCCTCTATTCAGTTACTAAGTACCCAGCAATGTCCTTGGAAAGTTAATGTGTTAGCATGCATGGCTTTCCTGGAGCCACATGGCTTCCTATAATACACAAGGAATTTCTGATGTGTTCTGTAACTGCTTGTTGTGACAAGTGCCAGGGGAAGATGCTGTTGCCAATGCCTGACACTACCTGGACCAGCTAAAATGTATGCCAGAGTTTGCCTGGGGGAGGGACATCTGCACGGAGTGGAATGAAGAATTTCCTGGTACTGGGCAGTAAAAGGGAAGAACTGTCTGAAGAAGGCAGAAACTGCATCAGAACTTCCTGCTCAGTTAGGCAGTAACTGGTTTTCACCTATGATGCTGGAGGTTAACAGCAGAACTTTTTTCAATTTTTTTTTTCTAGGTAAAAGTTCACTAGACTCCAGCCCTTGCAGGCATTTGGGCTTCTGGAGAGATGCAGCCTCCTACCAAGTTGTAACTTAAGTTTTCTCTTTTTTCACAAAGGTGGATGTAGAAGAAGGGTCTGAGTCTGTGCAAGCCACAGTATCCAGTGGAACATCAAATGTCTCTATAATTAATGAAGAGGATAATCGCAGTGAAACTGCATCATCTGGATATGCTTCTGTACAAGGAGCAGATGAATCTGTTCTGGAGGAACATGCACCACCAGAAAGTGCGTCTATTGTTTCATCTGTCTTGCTAGATTGTGTTGCACTTCTTGCTTCTGCTGTGAATTAGGGGGGAGGTTGCCTTAGTAACACCACAGTGCTTGAATACCTTGTTTTCCAGGGTGATCTTCCCTTTTGTTTTAGCACTTGGCTCTGGCACTTGGTCCTTGTTTTCAGATGAAACATAACCTAAATGTGAATTAAAAACTGAAATCTATGAAAAGAGTAGTTGAAGAATAGGAGGCTTACTACTTAAAGGCCAAAGAGATTCTTCTGCAGCTGTCCCTCATCCTGTTGTCTCTTCAGAGATTTCATTTTAGATGAGTTAGTGTTGCTTTGCCACCACATTTGTCTGCTTTAAGTAGCTAGTTACTTACAGAAAACTTTAGGGGAGTCAGTCCTACTCTTGCTTAAATGATGCAAAGCAGAGATGACATACTTCAGTTGAATTTAAGATTTTACCAAGGCTGAATCATCCTTGAACACTTTCAGAGAATTTCAATAAGAAAAGACTATCAGCTTTTCCAAATACCTTATCTTTTAAAAAAAAGAGCAAATTAATTGAAAATGTCTTTTTAGCCCTCAACTTTGCCAACACACACTCCATGTTCCTGTTAATTTAAAAATGGAAAGCTTCCAGGTAAACAAAGGAAAGTGACTGTTCCCTGGGCAGTGGAATGGCCTTGAGAAGAGGAGGAAGTGGGGAAGTGTTCAGAGGCAAAAGGGATCCTCTGGTGGCTGTGTTAGCTTAGATTTCCTGTGGGAAGTTTAGCTGACAGGAAAATATAAGATTTGCTGCCTGCTATCTGTGGGACACCTTTCTGCAGTGAGTGACATGTGTATGGGGGTGTGCCCTGTTTAGGCACCCCAGTAGAGCAGAGGGCGCTACCAAGGTTAGTCTGTAGGGAGGAGGCCTTCCTTGCTGAATCAGCCTGTGTCCCACCATTTATCCTGAACCTAGGCTTTAGAGGTTGCTCCTGATGCCTGTCTTCAGCAGCCCTGAAGCTCTATGAGAATTGCCCATCTCCTTACAGATGGATTTTGTAGCCTCACACGGCCTTCTGCCACTTGAGCACACAACCCAGGCTTGCTCAGCACTGGTGAGAAGTGAACTCCAGGGCTGAGCAGGTACCTCTAGAAATGACTGGTAGTGTCAAGAAAGGGCTCACAAACTGATGAGGTGCACCATGGCCTTGGATTCCCACTCTGTGGGAAAAGTGCTGGGACTAAGACTGCTGCAGTGGGCTTGTGGAAATAAGACAAGTGTGGTTTGTTTCAAGAAGTGTCATAGGCAAGCTTTACTATCTTACCTTGTCTTTCTTGATTTTGTTCTGGACAGATGACAACATGCATCTTGTAAACAATGAATCCCAGCCCTGTGCTGTGAATGTCCTTCCACACGTTGACAACCCAAGTTTTGAGGCAGACGAAGCACAAGTTCGTGAAGTCAGGTCCTAAGAACATGCCCAGCAACATGGTGTAAGCCTTCTCCAAGGAGCTGCCTTCTGCCATTGTGTGTATACCTGACATTACAAGACTGTATCAGAAAAAATATTTTCTTGGCAATGCTGAGATCAAATAGACTTGTTCAAATCATAATTGTATGGTTTGCGATTCTTAAAACTGCGTCTCCCATGTGGAATTTAGTTTTAGCACTCTTCAGATAAAGGTGTCTTAAATATAAACATCAGATTTTTAACACTAAAACAAAAGTTCCATCTTCAGCAAAGCTTCTCTTCAGTGTTTGGTTGTTTAAATAAGGAGAAGATTCTTTGTAGCTGTCTCTACTGGGAATTGTTTTGACTTTGGTTTTTTGTTGTTTATTGTTTTAATTCAAGTGGATTTTCATTGTAAACAAATTGATTTTGATCTGGTCTAATACTTGTTTACCAGACATGGTTTGGTTTAAAGCAACACTGTATTTAATATTTCAGTGCACTAATTTGATAGGAGAAAGTATAAACTAATGCCTGTCAAACTGGATTTTGCCCAAGTGTCTTTGGTTATCTGGTAAATGGATTGATTCTCTACCTCTCACATCCAACCCACCAGCCACACATTCCTAAAGGGAAAAAAAGAGCTTCAAGCTGACAGGCCAAATTTGACTTGAACAATACTGTAAAGGGAACAATTGCAGGAACTCTTCAAACCTGTTAATATTAGACAGTCTGAAAGATCCTCCATAATTTTTGGAGTTATAACCATCTGTTGCACCAGCAATATGCCAGAGTCCTGGCTTTGTGAGAGTTTGGGATGACTTCAGGGAGATTGAACGAAAAATGAAAAGATAAATTCTTCCCAAAGGTTGTGTTGTGTTTTGTTCAGAAAATGATCCAGCCTCTGAAAAATGCTGGACTAGTGCTGCGTATTGTCTTGTGTGTGTGCTAAAGCTGCAGGGAGAGCTGACGTCCTGTAAACACACCAGATGACTGGAGAAGTTGTCTGCCATCTGTGGGGAGTTGAACTGAGGTCGGGGAGGAACACTGGGTGCCTCAAGAGTAAGTGTTGGGCCTTGCCCAGTGAAGGTAACAAGGACATCTTACAGATGCACTTTATTTTTTATCTCTGTATCTACGGCTTGTTTCTAATGTTCGCAGAACTTTGTCTTAAAGCCCGCAATAAAGTACTATTGAATCTGGAGGGGAAAAGCAATGCGTTTTCTCTGCTATAGTAGAATTAAAATGGTTGTAAATATTTCATGATTTGTATTGAATTTGAACATGAAAATGTAAATAAAACTATATTTTGATGACCCTGACTGACATTAATTGTTGATTGCCAGCTCTTACAGGGAAATAGATGCTGAATTTGCCCTGTCCCACAACCCCAAAACTCATTCAGTTTTGGGAGGCCAAAAAGCAGCAGTGCTTGCTCAAACTAAGTGGAATAAGGAGTGATAATTTTGCCAGGGTGCTACTGTTACATGGATTGAAATTGTGTTAAGATGCTTAAGCCTATAGCTGTATTCAAAAACCCAAGCAGCTTCCAGTGTGTTCAGTGAGCTGCTTGATACACCTCCGAACTGTTCCAGGCCTGTTCAGCACAAGAGTCTTACATGAACTCTTCAGACCCGACACGTTGCATCACACTTTCCTCTGTCAGGTTGCTCATCATCCCTCCCTTACACAAAAGTTTATGCTTGCTTTGTAAGACAGAGCATTTTAAAAACAATTAAATGTCCTTTGTTCTGTACTATACTATACTATTGGATGTGGTAAAAAAGTCACTTCCTTGGCCAGGTTGGTAGCAGTTAGTCTTGTGTTTCTTTTTAGCTCAGTTCCAAGTCTAGCCTAGGAAGCATTGGTTGGTTATGGGCTCAGATTGCAAAGATTAGTATAACTGGACTGTATTTTGCTGTGATTACCTTTCTATTCTACATCTGAAGAGCAGAGAAAGGAACAGCCAAGCATGGAAATATACTACCCCTGAACACTGATGAAATAATCTGCCGGTCTTCTGTTTAACAGGACCAAGATTTGACCTTCAAAAGAAAAGGGGGGATTCAGATCAATTTATACAGTGAAAGGTGTTTTGGGTTGTTGTTGTAATGCATTTGGGTTACTTTGTTTAGAGGAATCAAGCCTTTCTGTTTACTGTGTCTTAAGAGCAAGAAACCTGCCTTTTGTCCTGTACTGGTATTTCTGAGGGTAATGTGGATGCACAACATTTTCTCAAGGAATGCACAAGTAGAGTTCATGTCAGTGAACTCATACTACTGTAGGGTCAGATGATGTGTATGTGTTCTGTCAAGATGTGGACTTGCTTGGAGCTCAAGCCACTTATACCAATCTTCAGGAAGATTTTTAAGATTCTTGTATCAAATGTGAAGTACTGCTAAAGGAATAAATGCTCTCCATTTGTACCTGAACAGTGTTTGAGCTACTGTTAGGCAGAACAGTTTGATGCTTCTCTGGTTTTGCAGCTTAACCTGCGAGTTAGACGTGTTCTTATGTGTGCAGATTTACACAGATATTTGTAAAAATTAGCTATGCGAGGGTTTTTGTTTAAAAATGCAAGTGTGCAAATTTCATGCACGTGGTCTATGATACTGACGTGGGTCTGTTGCTGTCTGGAAAAAACATTTTTCTATTTCATTGAACTCTGCAGAAGTTTTGCCCTTTGAGAACATTGATATAGTTCTCCCTGCTTTAAAGATGTTTCAAACACTCTCACTTTGTATTTTCAAGTTTCCATGGACAGCAGCTGTCTTTAGCTGACTCTGCTTAGAGCACTGCGCAGCAGTGACTCCTCTAAGCAAGAGGCAAACAGGAATGTGCCTGGGGATAGGGTTGTTCCTGAAATCCAGTGGAAGCTTGCTGTTATTGTGCAATAGTTTTGGGTTTTGCTATATATACAGTAATGTTTGCATGTAAGATGCTGGAAATTATGTGCCCATGAGTGGTAACGGTTGCTAAAGTGTGTGCCTCTTGACTCTGTGTGACTCAGTGGGAATATTAACAGACATGGCAATTATTCTGTCCCCAAAGAGAAAGCAGAACAGACTCCAGCATTGTCTCCGTGTGTTTACTTACTGCTGTCATTTATCTCTCTCCCCCAGGAACACTCTGATCTAGACACTTCACTCAAAAGCTTGCATGCTCACAAAGGGGGACTGGGGAAGCCTTTTTTTATCCCTGCAGGAGAAGAAGCCTTGTCACCTCATGCTGCATTACTGTCCTTTCTTGTGAACCAGGCTTTATAGTGGGATTTTATTTTCAATCCCAAACCAAAATAATGATTTTCTCATACGGAGGAAAATTTTCAGGTGTTCCTATAGAAATGTAGTTATAGCTGAGATTTTTTTCTTTAAGGGAAAAGCAGGACTTGTGATGAAGGGCTGCAAACATACAAAAGCAGTTTGAGTCAAAAGGGCAGTTGGACTCTTCCCATAAAATGGAGAGACTTAGTCCATCTCGGTCTTCACATGGAAAGATCTGCACTTGTCAAATGACCTAACAGACAGAATAAATACATGTATCTACCTTGGCTATGTGATTAAATGTAATTTCATTCTGCGTTTAACATCCACCAGCTCTGCAGGTAGGCATCTTTTCATCCAGGTTTAGACTGATGTTTTTCCTGTGCAGATTTAGCTAGATTTCCACTCCTGCAGGAGTGTAATGGCTGGTATTTTGGAACCGATGGAAGAAAATCTACTAGCTTTGGCAATTTAATGTTGGCTCTAAGGGAAACTTGAAACCAAATTGCAGTGTTCACCCACTGTCGATTAACAACGATGTAATTCTCTGCACTGGTTGTTCAACTGTTAGTTATAGAGAGCGAAGCCAAAATTTATTTATATAGCTATTTATCTATTTATATAATCTTGGCTATGGTTACTTGAGGGAAGCAATTTACCTTTTCTAGGAGGTCTTTAATACACTGAAAGAAAAATTCTGCAGCACTAAGTGGATCTCTGTTGCAGTAGAATGCATTGATTAGACTGCAGGATGATTGTGCACTGATTAAAAAGAACTTAAGTGCCTATAAATAAATTCTTCCAAGTAGACAGAGGAGCACTCTTTGCATCTTAATAATATTTGGTTAAGAATCCATTGCCTGAGGGAACTGTAAAAAAGAAGGACATTCAAGACCTTGAACCAAAGGAGAGGAAAACAAACCATTTTCCAAGCAGCAGCATTTTACTATTAAATTTTTATCCAATTAACAAAGTTTGAATCTTGCGTAAGAAAGCAACATATGTCCTAACATGTCCAGCGTATGTGAGATGCCAAAAGCCAATTAGCATCAGAATTAGAAGACCTGTGTTAGATCCTTAATAGGTATTTCCCATCCAAGGGTTTGGCTAATTGGGGAAAATTAAATGGTAAACACTCTCGCTGGGAATGTTTTTAGAAGAGCAGCATCCATGCAGGAATTGCTCTGTCAGTTCAGCTGGTAAATGTCCAGGAACCTGCTAATGTCTGGTTGTTCTCAGTCACTTCAGGTGGGGGGTTGAAGAAACTGCCTCATGGAGAGCGATGTGCTAGTACATGGAGGAGTTGTTTGCCTTGTCTCATTAGTGTTTTATCTGTGTTAGTTACCACATGCTGGCTAATGACTTTTAATTCATTTTTCCTTTCTAGTAAGGGTAAAGTACCAGAAATTTGTTGCTTCCTACTCTGTTATAAAAACAGGTAAAAAGAATATTAGCGTTAGTTAAATCTATATTCAGTCCCAAAGGTAAAACCTTTTAATACTACAGCTTCTCTTGCTATGGTGCAATGAGTGACTGGGAGAAAAAAAAAATCTCACACCAGTGCAATTTACCCAGTTCTGAAGCCTTCTAGTGAGTTAAATGTGATTGCACACTCGGTTCTTCTTTCACACTGGTGCCTTTGGGTAGGCGGTTCCTTCTGCAGCTGGAACTGGATGGGCATTGCCAAATATCTTTCTGTGAGCACTTGGCGAAATCTTGCTGTGCCTGTGCTCGCAAATAGACCAGTGCTGGCAGAAGCATTTTTTGTAGTGAAGTACATTTGGGACTGTTGAAAGGGATGAAAGGAAGACAGGATGAAGCAAAAGTGCCACTTTTGCAACCTATAGATAGTGCATGATGTGAATAATTTTTTTTGGAAAGAGCTCATAGAGGCTGAATTTAATCAACTGTGTACTGAATTTTTTGTATGATACACAATCAATAAAGCATTATTCTGGAAAATCTTAGGAAGGTCAATTATGCTGGTTTCTCAGGGAAAGATCCAACAGGACAGCAAATTGCACAGAAGTTCTTGGGAAAGGGGAATGTCCTACTTGCTCCATTTGTACCAAATGAGATTGTGTCAGGGCAGGAGTGAAGACCAGGAGTGAATCTTGCAGACAGGTGGGAAAAGACGGTAACTCTGAGAAGTCCCTGGAGTGGAGGAGGGAATGGGGCTTCCACTCCTGGAAGATTTTTGTTTGTGTTTTTGGTTAGCACCAAAAGATACCAATTAGGAAGCAGAGTGTAAGGCCTCAGGGAGAGATTTGGAGCTCTTTGGGATGTAGTGTAGAGATTGGAGAAGAAATAGCAAGAGAGGGGGCTCAATAATGGGCGAACTGGGCAGCTGTGTGGTTGTGATCGTGACGTTGTGGGAAGCTGGGAGTTATGCTGTGCTGACCAGTGCCCACGGAAAGCAAGTCCCAAGGTCATCCTACAGCCTTGGGAGATCCTCAGCTGCCAGGCAGGTATGCCAGAATAGTTCCAGCACCTGATACTTTTTTGAAACCTGGATGTGAGAGAACTGCTGTTTGAATCAGGAGGAAACAGCAACAGAAGACAGCAGTAAGAGCAGATACTCAAGTGCAGTCTGTACAAGTATAAAAGCTTCTGTCTTGTTCCTTAACAGGGTAGACTCATTTTTTTTCTAGTGCAGAATAACTGGTAAAGTCAGTCTGCAAATAATCTGAAGTCATTGAGGACAAATGCCAAAGGTCTTCCAGACAAATCATGAAAATACCGAGACCGCAAGTCAAGCTGCTGTTAAGGCAACCACAATGTCTACTCTCCTCCAAATTATCGCTCGGTCGTGTTGGGCGATAGAAGCAATGAGGCAGATCTGTCATTTTGTAACAGGAAATGTCAATAGCCAACGTTGACTGTCTGTCTGCTTCTGCAGCTGGTGGGGTTGATCCTCTGCTCCCAGCATGGTCTGTGACCCGGGAGGGGACACACACAGGTGCGTGACGGGGCTGCTGTAGTCGGTGGAGGTGGTGGCCATGGCTCCCTTCCTTGTGAGGCAGGTTTGGCCTGTGGTTTTCTCTGCGTCCCAGTCTCCTGCTGCTGTGGCGTAAGGCTCAGCGCTGACAGGAAAACAAACACCAAAGCCAAACACAGTCTCTGGTGATGTGTGTGTGTCTCCTGGGCTGAAAATTGAATAACATTGGCCAAAATAGAATGTGGGACTTCTCTGACAGGCAGAGAGGACAAAAAAATACCCAGCCCGCTTGGTGAAGGCGTTTTCCTCGGGGAGGTCCGAGCTGCTGCGGCCTGGCAGGAGCGGGGCCGGGGCCGCACAGCTCCGGACAGGGCCAGGGGAGGT
>NW_010107693.1:73823-78145 GCF_000699245.1 Pterocles gutturalis | reverse complement strand
CGCGTTTCTGGCTGGTTCTCAGGCGTAGTCTGTTAAACGTGGGTTTAGTGTATTTTCCTTCTACTGTCTGTGGGATCTGGTAACCTCTAGTTTTAGCGAGGTGTATGTACCGTCGTTATAGTGCTCTGCTTCTGCTGCTTTCAGCTGCTTTTCCCTAAATCCCGGATAGCTGCAGCTCGTGACTGACGCTTTAGGCTTGGTGATGGATGTCAGACTGGCTATGGGCATGAGTGTGTACGGAGAGAGGTTCCTGCTTCTTGAGTGTTACCTGGATGATCTTAAATGTCACCACGTTTGCCTTAGCAGGTGTGGGGTCTGCATGTTGTAATTCTCAACTCAGAGGCAAGAACTTCTCCCACCCCTCCCTCCAGTCTTTGCCTTAGGTATGTGCTACCTTTCCAGACTGTGTATTAATTGTCTTAGGGATAGTCTCATTGATTGTGTTCACAGTATCCAAAGGTTGTAGATACCCATCTCGATTGTGCTGATGCTTCTCTGATAATTAATGAGTCCGATACACTGTACTGTGGAAATAAATACCAGCTGTCCGGGTGGTGGGGCAAGCATCTCAAACATCTACTGTATCTCCAAATGTCTTGCAGTAACAAAAGCCCACCTCTCCTGTATTTTAGCTGTTAATTGGGAAGTTTAATGTAGAGAAATTGGAGATTTGAAGTATGGAATTCCTGGTGTTGTAGAGAACACACTGTGGATTACAAATAGCAACGTACAGTGTATTTTTTTTCCATCAGAAGGAGAGACCCAGCCCAATAGTTTTCTTTCTTGACCGTAGTTTCTTTTCAAAGCTGTTTTTATGCATGACTTCCAATGCTATTGTCTAATTTCAAAATATGGAGTTGTTAATAAACTAATTGCTGTTCTCCCTATAGGTAGCGTATATTGATAATATAAAACAATCAGAAGCTGTTAATGTATTTTTAATGGAACTGTGTGTTTTGGCTCAAATCTTTTAACAGCTTGGGGATTTAGGAACCTTTGTGGGTGTTGCCTTTTTTTGTTATATCAATTTTCTTTCAAGGAATGATTAGAAATTTTCTGAATAACACATTCCCAATAGGTTTTGTTCTATGAATGTCTGATCTTAAAAAAAAAAAAAAAAAAAAAAAGAAAACTACATTTCCAATACTTGAGTAAAAATCTTTACTTTTAAAGAGAAAAGTGCCTTCCATTTGCCAAATTTTGAATATTTAACTGGCATGTATAAATCAAAACCTAGAAATTTCTTATTAAAAGCAACTCTTAAGAATGTGGGAATGCAAATTACTACTCTTAACATATCAAGTAGTCAGATGTGGAAGTAAATTAACATATTGTATTGATGGCTTATGTATAAAAAAAGCTATTGAAATGTATTCAGAGTTCTGTAAAAGCAGTGTCATGTGAGAAAAGATGTATCAGAGGAAATCTATTATTCATTTGATGTGGCATCGTAATTTAAAATGATAGTTTTTGAAAGTGATGAAACGACGTGGTTGCTCACACGTGTGCCCATAGTCACGTGCATGTGGAGATAGACAATTTTGCTCTGCAGTAATGGCTTAGGAATAGGAAAGGTTATACTTCCCCCTTTTCATAGAGGTAGGAAGTTCTGAGGATTGGCACTGAGGTTAATTGGAGCAGTCAGGGCATTATTTCACTGTGATGTATGAGGTTTATAATTTTTAAATGATCTTAATGTGAAAAATGTAAGATGAATAATGCACTTAATTCATCAGTATCTCAGGGCTTTGATTATGGAAAGCTGGTCCTCTCCATTTAGGTAGGAATATCTTTTGTTCCCATTTTAGAGATGGGGAGAACAGTGTGCCCTTTCTTTGCTTCAGTCACGACTGTCAGTATTTCATCATGACTGTAGTGGGACTAGTGTTGAAAATGTTTTAGAGACCAAGTGTTAAATTGGTGATGGCACCATGTCTGAAATTCAGGAGTTTCCAATTTCTTGTCTGCCACTTGCTCTTCTAGATTTGTCTGTTGATTACGTTTCACAGTTTCAGCACAACAGAGTTAATGTTCAACACAGTATAACTGTAAAAAGCGTCAAGTCAAAGAGAGTTCAGTTGCACTGGCTACATCTTGCTAATAGGTAACATTCTACCTGGGTGTTCCCAGGCTGAAAATAAAGTTGAAAATACAAAGTGGTCTTGGTGTTGCTACCTCTCTTAAGCAGAGCCTTAGAGGTCTCGTATTATGACTGTCCTTTGTGACATACAGAAATACATACACATACATGGAAAACACGAATAGTTCTTTCTGATGAGAACCTGTCTTTTCTAAAAAGTCTTTCAGTAAAATATCGAGGATACCCAAAAATTCAACTCTACAAAAGTTTACTAAATATCTAGTGGACTAACATAGACTGAGAAAACAAGTCAGTTTCTTTCCTACTGTATTTATTGTTTTCACAGAATGTTTCTGAAAGCTGATGAAAAGATACTTCAGCTACTTCTTTGGTTTTTTAATACTGTTTCTCTACTGCAAACTTGAACTTAGTATATTGAGTATATTATAAAAAAAAAATTCTTCCTACTTTGTTTTCACTCTGTCACACTGAACTGTTTTATTTTAATTTCTCTATTTAAAAGACCAAAAACCATATATATATTTTATATTAATCTCCTTGGCTGAAGCTATTGTGTGAGGCTATTGTACTGTTTTCTACTTTCTAGTACAGAATTCTTATTTCTGAGTTTTAGGAAACAAGTAGTATAAGATTGGAGAGAAAAGATCACTTCTAGTTAAATGTGTTATCTAGAAATATGTTGAAATTAAAATGACGATATTGAATTGGGCTTAGCACTGGCTTGTTGCTTTGGAAGCCCTCACTCAGCAGTGCTTATTTGCTGGAGCCTTAATGAGCAATTACTGCACTCTTCCAGTTCAGAGCCTCTTTTAAGTAGACAGTACTGCTTGTTCCAAATTACAGAATTATTTTTTTTTTCTGGTTTGCCTCTAGGCTGTTGGCATTTTTGGTGTTTTGGTTTGTTTGTTTGTTTTCCTGAATGCAGACAGATGTTTGCTAAGGGTTATGAGGAGTCCATAAACTTTTTTTTTTTTTAAGACAAGGCATTCAGGGTTTTAGGTATAAAGTTCTGCTTTAATACAGTGTGTGTGTGTGTCTTACCTGTACATTTCTTTCTGTCTATATGGGCTTCAGTCTTAAATAACTGACAACATTTTGACATATTTTAAAGAATTCATATTTCCATTATTAAAATTTGGGTTAAGATCTGAAAAGGGTTGTAAGCAAACAATCCCTTCTATAATTCTGTTTCAGGACAGTAGATTTGGAATGCTATTTTGGATGACATTTTCATGAAGTTGCTCTTGCATCATTTTTGACTCTAAGGGATAATTGGTTTATGCATAATCTTGTTCATATGAATGTTCATGGATGCTCCATGATGCTGGGGCTGCAGAGGAGTGTGTTTTGTAGTGATGCAACTTTTAAGGAAACAGCTACTAAAAGAGAGGTCTCTTGGGACTGAAGTGGTCAGTGTGTGTGTATTTGCCTCATCTGCCAAAGAGTTTTTTGTTGGGTTATATTAACTACAGGAGCTTAGGGCAGAGTAATTTAGGGGTAGGATTCTTAGGAGGCATATATGAACATGACTGCATTGACTTTGTTTCGAGTAGTCTATCAATAACAACTTCTTCTTTTAAGGGTACTGCAATTAAATAATACCATTACCTTAGTTTTTATTCTGATAAATTAGGGTGTTAATTATTGTAAACTGAAGTTTTATTTAATAGAAGAACTTCAAGAAGTGGAACTTCACAAGTTCTGCTCATTACCATGGTAATGGGTGGTGGACTGTTGTGCTTGATAGAGAATCCAAACCTGGGAGATGGTTCACCGTCTCCCACTGTGTTTCCTCTTACCAGTGCTCTGATCTTATGGAAACTGGTTCCAAAAGGTGGTAGCGGCCAACAGCAGAGTGGGGAGTGTGATGGGGCTTTCATGTGCTGGTTGGAGGAATGAGACTTTCTTGCTCCATTTTCGTGGAATAAGAAAGATTCATGAGGGTTGTGTTGCTTGTCTGAAGCAACTCAGATACCTATTTTTAAAAGCAAGCAAGTAAACTACTTTTCTCATAAGATGTGTTTTTGTTCCAGAAGACTCTTTTTCAGTTACTCTGATGTGTGATAACAATTTTTCTGATTTAGCTGCATGGCCCATTTTGTTTCTGCGTTCATTTCTTACACAAGGCGTTAGCCAACTACTGAACCAGGGAGGTGTCACTGGGAAACAAAGTAATGCAGAAGCAGCATTGCTTGTTGCAGGCTTCCTGATGGGCTGGGTA
>NW_010107693.1:41300-73794 GCF_000699245.1 Pterocles gutturalis | reverse complement strand
TATCTATTACTCCTCATATACAAGTTTCCTCTCTCAAATTCTGTCTTCCACACGTGTACCACTAAACTTTTTTATCTTTGAAGACTATAGTGCTTTCCAATAGACAGGTACTTCTGGTGCCCCTTTATCACCAAATTATTTCTTGCTCTGAGCTACTGCTGTGTTTTTCTGACTTTGTTCTCTGCCCCAGTCACCAGTTTTTCCTGTTCCTCTTCAGATACCTCTTATTCCCACTTTTGCACAGCTCTTAGTCCTTCCATCTGAGAACCATGCTTCCAGGTCTCATTCTTTCGTGACCACCTGATGTACTTTATAAACCATAACTCCTAAATATCCTTCCTTCATATATCCAGGTTATAAATGCACCTATGAGCTGACTTTAATTTCTTTTAATTTTCCTCGGTTTCGTCCTCAGCTCTTTCCTCAGAGCTCCCAATTCATCCCAATTTTTATCTGCTTTTCTGCAGAGCTCTATCATAATGTCGAGCCCTTCTGTTTTGTGAATTGAAATCCATGGAGTTCTGCTTTCAGCTGCTTTTTCACCACTTTGATCTTACCGATACCAGCCTCCCCTTATAGTTTCTCCCAGAGGTAAGCCTTTCTCCACCATCTCTTTGCTCCATGTTTTTACCCAGATGTGAATATGGAAAGCAAATACCACTCTTACTGCATTTTTTACTGAGGAAGTACCGTGTACCAGTTTCTCTCACGTTCGGTCAGTGTTGAGTTGAGAACTCTATGGTTTTGTGAGCTTTAGTCTTTATTTCCCTTTCCCTCTTCTTTTTTTTTTTAGTACTTTGTCAGCTACAAGCAAATTCTATCCCACCCCTATAAAATACAAACAAGTCTCTTTGATGTAGAGCTGTGCCCTCAACTAATAACACAGCATTTAAATGCCTATCTTAATATATATATATTTGTTTAAATTTGCTTTAAGTGGTAACAATCTGGTTGTAGGCATAGTAACTGGTATTGTTTCTTCTTTTTCTTTCTTCTTGTTTAGTTACAAAAGAAAAGCCCTCTAGTCAAGAGTTGGCACCTGGATCTTTCCTAGACTAGGACAAGATGGGTTTTATGCCGTATAGGCTAGCTCCTTTTATCAGCAAAGCTGTCCTGTGTTTTTGTACAAAACAGAATTTTAGTCATTGAAGTTGTTAGGTTAATCCATGGGAACTGTCTTGGATCCAGCATATCTGCAAATTTATTCTTTGTATTGTAAAAGATGCCTCTTGCATTTTCCCAAACGATTGGTATTCGCAAATGGTGGTGTTCCTTACACGTGCAATGGATTTTCACACATGTTCGCTAGAACGTGAGAGTTCACCTTTATTACAGTGTAATTATAGCGTGAACGTTTGGAATTTTATCAACCCGCTGCACTATGGATTTCCATAAATTCCATACATTTCAATAAATCAGAGTCACCACGGACTAGATGTCTTTAAAGAGTACAAGAGTAAATCTTAGTAGTAAGCAACTGTCTTGGTTATTAAAAACTCAGAAGATGCAGCGTGCGAAGGTATGAGAGGGAACTTTGCTTTGACCGCTGTCTTTGTTTGAACCTTGCAGTACTGTTTTGAGAATGAATGTTTGGTGATGCTTATTAAATAGTGTTAATGGAGGGGAAATGGGCCAATTTCTAATAGGTGTAAATAGGTGTATTTCCACTGGTGTGGCGCATGCCACTATATTCCATATTTCGAGCTCTGTGGAAATAAGCCAGTGATTTCATCGGTGAGGTCACACCCAGTGGCTCAGCAGAGGATTTGATCCCGATTTGCTTGCTGAACTAACAGTTTGAGCAGGGAATGAGAGAGAGGGGATAAAATGTCTTTCATCTGAACTTTTGTAAATGTAGATGGGTAATCTTTATTTCTATGACATGCTGTGTGATTTTATTGCGTAACCGAAGCAGATTCTTATCTCTGCAGACATACTGGAGGGAAGAGTCAATATGAACATATTCAACTATAATTTAATTCTGCAGCCTTTTAAAGTGTCATTAACACACTTTAAATAAAGTTATGTTGTCTTTAGAAATGTTAGGTTAAGTTGTCTGCTTAGATTAAGAGACTTTTAAGTCTATAAAGCACAATAATTTTACTTATGGTCAGCAGCTTTAGCGATCCCCATAAAGTGTACCAGTTGTTTTAATCTCAACAGACTAAGCTGTCAGTTGATAACTAGTCAATAGCAAGAAGAAATTGCATTTTAATGTTGCTTGTATTCAGTTGATAATATTTTTGTAGTTGATTATGAGTTACAAAATTGAATTTTGGAATCACAAAGCCTATATGAACTGTACTGAACTGCTCTGACCAGTTCACACTAAGCTGCAGACCAGGAGAAATGGTTTTATATGTTGATGTAACCATTCCCAAACACGAACCTGGAATGTACATGAGAGATTGCCATAAATTACTGTACTGCTATTTTGAGATGTCATTTAGATAATGTATCAACAAGGTCAGTGCTATTAGCAATTGAGATATGTTGGGTTTTTTGCTTGGCAATTTGCTTTTTTTTTTTTGGTAAGCATGGAAGCTTCACGGTGTTTTGATTTTATGTTGTGTTATTTTTTTAATAAGAATAAGCGATAGAAATAAGACTTGTGCACTTAACTCTAGATAAGAGAAACTATTCAGTCCATGTGATGAAACTAGGGAAAAAGGCCTCATGTTCTCTTTTTTGTTTGATTGGTTTTGTTTTGTGTGTTGTTATTGATCTCTATAGAATGCAAATATGGTCCATCTTTACAGACATCATGGAGACAGACAGATGAATTTGACATCCTGTGTCCCATGCCACCTCTTTATCGTAGAATTGGGAATAGCACCAAAACCAGGAATGATTTGAAGTTTATTTCATGAGCAAATGAAGAAGAAAATTGGGACTGAGAAACACTGTGTTGAGTAATGTAAAATGAAAAATTCTAAAGCATTTAAAAAAATTTCTTAGCCCATTTCTAAAGAAGAAACATTGCTTTGACATAAAGAAAGAATGAAACAAATTGCCAAATTCTGTCAAAATTTATAGATTTTTTTTTTTTAATAAGTGACAAACAATGTGATTTAGTGATGAAACTGTTTGGCTAAAAGATTGCCCAGCTCAGACTCCCACCCCTATTTTGTGATAGCACACAAGACAGCTTTAAAAGTAGTATCCTAGATATTAATATGGGTTTTATTCTTAGTACAAAATGTATTTACTGTCTTTATATGTATGTACACGAGCTGTTACCACATCTAATGTGTGTTAACCCGTGTGTGGTAATCTAATGGAAGTGTAGCAAGCTATAGCTTGTAAATCTGCAATACAACAATTGCCATCCATTAAATGTTTCTAAACTTTATAGGTCCTAACTGAAGCCAATCATTGAAGACTTAGGAAGTGGATATATTATAATCCTAAAAATATTTTAAACTGCCTTAGTTATTGCTGTGAAATTGTTGATTGCTATAGTAAAAAAAAAAAAGCCAGTGCTTGTGTGTGTGGTACCACTTATTTTTGCTGTGCAACTGAGTCGTTGAGAATGAGTTTTGTTTCCTTTTTTTTTTTTTTTTTTTTGAGTCTACTGTTTTATTTTGAAATATTGCCCTTGAGATAATGACCTAGCGAAAACAGTTTGGTTTCGTGACACTGAACAGACTTTAATATGGTTTTGCCTTCTCTCTGAAGGCCCAGTCCTGATCCCACTAATTTGAGTTACAGGATTTTCTGCCTTTGAAATAAAGTCTGACTGTAGTTAGGAAAGATTGGTGTAAGCAATTCTACATATACGAGTTACTGTTCTCTTTAGCTTTTTTACTGTTTTGCAGTGATAAGTGCATGAAGTCCTGCAATGCTTCTGCAGCTTTTCTGCAGGCTAATGAAAGGAGATGCAGTGTTTGGCTTTGCCACCTTTGCTTTGCTCACCTTTGAAGTTCAATTGTAATCCCAGTGTACAAACTTTAAATTTTCCAAGGTTTTTGTGCTCCCTTCATAAGGAGGTTCTTCTTTATTACAACTGCGTATGTAAAACCCATGCAGAAGTTGCCAATAAATATCACAATGTAAAAATAGTAGGAGGAATTTTATCCATTGTTGTTGATTTCAGTGTTTCACTACTGTTCTCTGTAATGAATAAATAAAAAAATAAAATATAATATATTATAATTAGAATGTTTACTGTGCTCGGGGAAATAATGTTGAAGCTAAGACTTGTGAGGGCTTTGGTTCAGAAGTAAAATACTATGTTTAGAAAAATTTTTAATTTTTAGTATGTAAGGTTATGTGGGATCCTGGGTGGACACACATTGAAGTGATGCTATTGTTCCCTTATAGAGGTTGATTTAGTTTTAGGGTATATTGATATGGAAAAGTTACAGCAGGTTGTTCGGTCTGCCACTCATTGCCAGCACTACCTTGATGTGAGTATGATGTGAGTCTGCAATTGTCATGACTAAAAGGAGATCCCGCTAGAGAACAAAAAGCTCTGATTCTCACTTCAGTCGAGGTGGTATACAAAGCTAGGGATCTGTGGTGACAGGCTGATCAACCAGCTACCAGCATATCAACCTTTCTGATAATCCTGCCAGACCAGCACTGTGTTGTTGAGTGCTCTTACATCTTCACGGTTGTTCAATGGTGCTCACCAAGAGCTCCATCTTCATTTTACTTGGGGGATACTTATTTTGAAACGTTGAGTATCTTGCTGAAGCACTGGTAAGGGGTATATCCAAAGTTTTAAAATCAGTTAGAGGTAGACTTGTCCCCCCGCCCCACTAACTTAATTTTTATCGTGTCTTGGTCAAGGGATTTATTCCCTTGTACAGTTGTAGCAGGTTTTACCAACTATGATGGAGTTGTCAGTGGTGTCTGCCTTCTTCAAAATGAATATCCAGCATGTTGCATCTTCCTGTTGTTCTGGTTTCCATGAGTTTTCTTAGCTGAGGAAGCGACATACACATGCAAGGTGTAAGTTGGTCTCTGTGAACGAAATAAGAGGGAAATAACATTACATGGTACTTCCACTGGAAGGAAAGTAAGATTTTGATGCTGCTTAGGTAAAAAGGAGATGCTGGTTATATTCTTACCTTGGCACTTTGGATAAGTCTGTTCTTGAGAATCTCCTATTGCATTTCATTGTGGTGAGAGTATGCTTCAATGAACAGATTTCAATCCTCATTCAGCTTTGCCTGTGGTTGAAACTACATAAATATTAATTCCTTAAAAAAATCTTTATTGGTAGGCTTAAAAATGAGTTCATGTGGATGAAGCTAATGTCTGCCATTGCTGTCTAACTTTAGAAAAACGGTAGCTTTTTCATTTGTTGATGTTTAAGTGGTTTCTGATTGTTTAAAAGTATTTGCTTGAAAGCCCTCATCCATCTTAACATTTGGTACAATATAATGTGGAAATCTTTGTGTATAAATTATAGCTGCAGTTAGCATTATGTAACACAGTAATGTCACTCATATTTATACTTGACAGGAGATGTAATTTAGATGCTTCTCTGCTTTTTTGCATAGCTTGTAGGTGTTACCTGTTCAGTTAATTCAATACATTAAATGCCACTGGTTTTACCTTAGTGTACCTTTAATAAATTTAAAAACCTGTTTGAGCAACAAAAAAAGGCACCAGAAATGTAACTTCAGTAGAAATTGAAATATTAATATCAGTGATACAGGGTTAATTGAGTGTCAGGAAAAAATATCATCCAGAGGATGAAAATGCTAACTCCTTTATTTGTAACTTCTACGTTGAGAGTAATTTCAAGGTGTTTTAAAAGCTGAAGTGAGTCCTAAAGTGTTGGGGAAAATGCATCCTAAAAATGCAGTTTGTAACTTAGCTGTTGGTGTTACATTTGAACAGAAAATCCAAAGCACTTTCTTGAATAATAATGAAACGAGGCATAGAAATTAATCTCCATAAAAATTCCCTAAGGGAAAAAAGACAGATGACTTTGTGAAGAGCATTCTGGTGTGCAAGGAGATGAGACATTTCTCATCTTCCTGTTGCTGAGTAGTCTTTATTTACTTACATGGGGTAAGTTTTGATTCTCCTTATTTTCTTCAGCCAAGGATGTTTGAATATGCCTGCCCTCCTCCACGGAATGGGCACGTTAGTTGAGTGCTGTTGTTTCCAGCCTAGATGGATTCTGATTGTGTGTCAGTACATAACTGGTATTTCCAAAGTTTCTCTGTTAAAGCTCCAGTTAGACTGAAAAAGAGGAAACTATTTTCCTTCCGTGCTGCCAGAAACAGTTCACTTATCAATAGCACTAAAGCTTTGTGTGTTCTTTGGCTTGACCTTGAAGCTTCTATATTGAACTGAACTTGTTTCTGTTTTCTCTTGAACTGAAGAAAAGTCAGAAATTATTGTGATGGTTAGATTCATCAGCTGGGAATGAGGATTTGGAGAATTGAGATGTAGAGGACTTACATATTCCCCGTTCTGAATATGGAACTTATTTACACGTTGGATTTCTTGAGTTCAGTTGATTGGGTGTTGAATGGAGAAGCTTCTGGAGTCCTGTCACATATTAGCCGTGTAACCCTCTGCGCTTTCAGACTTATAAACTATGTGTAGAAATACCAAATGTATGGAAATTGAGTCATACTGATAGTTGTCTTGTATATATATGCACATGCTGTTACGCTGAACTTAGACCATATGCTCAAATTAATAAAAATAATCAAGGTCCACGAAATTATATAAAACGTGATTTTAGATGATAATTCTTAGAAGATGAATACAACAACGTAGATGTTCTCTGTTGCTGATTTAAAAAATTGTCTTAAGTTCTCAGTGTCCAGAACTTTTCGCAGACGTATGAGTGTATTGTATTTTATCATTACCTGTTACTACCGTGTCATAAATCATCAAGCAAATACAACCAGGGCCCTTGAAGTGTTAGTTGTATCAGTCCCGTTCTTAATGAGTAACTGTTGACATTTCAGTAAACATCGTCATGTTGGATGCTAAATGTGCTGTCTCTGTTGTTATCAGACGGAGACAAGTTCTCGTGTTTGAAAGAAATTGCTCAAGGTCAGATACGGAGATCTGTGTATTGCCCTCTCCTCCTCACATGTGCTTTTGTTTGGAGATAAGTAAAGGGCATTAAATCTTTCTGGTGTGGACCTAGT
This sequence comes from Pterocles gutturalis, assembly GCF_000699245.1. Taxonomy (NCBI): domain Eukaryota; kingdom Metazoa; phylum Chordata; class Aves; order Pterocliformes; family Pteroclidae; genus Pterocles; species Pterocles gutturalis. Next base: position 66,667 of record NW_010107693.1, on the reverse strand, counting down.
CTTAAAACCCACCAAAGAAAAACTGTGAGCAAGTGTTTGCAAGCTTTCATTTCATCATAACAATTGCTGTCAATGTGCAAGTTATTTACAGGATGAGCTAATACCTGAGAATGACCAAGAATACAGCTGTGTCAGTCAGCCAGCGATGTCTAGCACCTTTATTAGAGCTTAAAAATTTTGAGTAATTTTTGCAGAACTGCTGTGACATTAATATGCTGCGGTGACAAAGTGACAGTGTATGAAGTATAAACAATTGTTTATATGATGTGATGGTGGACTTCACACCATAGCATGAGAAGCAGAACCATGGCTCTTCATATTGTAGTAATGTTTTCACCTTATTGATTGGAAATGCAATGTAAATACGAGTCACACATTCTAGGTTAGCAGATCTTTTTCTTTGCTCATCATCTTGCTGTTCAATGGTCTGATTTAGAAATAATAAAATACGTCTCTGACATCCCTTTGAAATAGATTGCTTAAATAGTGTGGGTTCAGCTTTTTTGTTTTGCTTTGCCTTTTTAACAGTGGGGATTACCGCACACCTAAGGGATAAGTGTAGAGCTGTAGATTAAATCACAAATGCAATGTAAATGCATCAAAACATTCTGCAAGCATAAGCACCATATCAGTTAAAAATATTGCATTAAAAGCATATTAAGGATCTGGCTTGTACTCCTAAATAAAGCTGTGTGAAAGGGCATGGCTATGGTACCAGGGTACCCTTAGTAGTTGTCTTTCTTTCTAAATAAAACTGAATATGAAATTATTTGGATTTTTTTTTTTTTAATTATATCCTATGTCTGCAGTTTTCTACATGTGAAAATGCAGACAATACTTTTCTGGAGGAGTTTAAAATCAAGACTGAATGCTTAGGACATATTATCTGCCTCTAAAAATTAACCAAAACTGCCTCCATCCTCAAAAAGAAAAACCTCAATCAAGTAGCACATGTTGCAATACAGTATGAAAAATCCAATGTGGCCATTTCTCCTAAGAGTTTGTAAGCTAGTTGAAAAAAAACAAGGGAAATAACAGCTGAGATTGAAGGAGTGAAACTCATGGAATGCAGTCAAAGGGAAAATGCCCTTAGAAGAGTGTCACTGTTTGGTGTCTGTCCACAGAGACTGCTACCGGTTTCTTTCGGTGTGATGGTGTGATGCCAGAGAAAGGCTGAGTTCAAGACTTCAGGTTGTGCATCATTTATGGAAGACCTGGGGAGAAAGTTAAGGTGAGAAATAAATTGGAAGGGAGGAAAGCCAGCTGCATTCGTAGGCTTGTGCAAAACTGAATCTGCTCAAGGTGGTTTGGAAATGGTACGGGAGGAAGAGCAGAGGTGAGCTGGAGCAGGAGACAGACGGCAGTAGCTGTGTGATGGGAGCAGTAGAAGAGGCGTGGGGGTTTTGCTGCGGTGTTCCAGATAGGCTGCAGCAGGCAGGCACGTGCTGACTGTTTCCTGATGTCACTTGATAGAAAAGTGCTTTTGGCAGATCTGAACAATTCCAAATTTGCCTTGACTGATGTAATCAAACACTGAACTTCTTGTTTCAATATTTGTAGTGACATGTACATGCTCTTCCACTAGCTCCAAGCTTGCGTTAGGTTACAGCTTGGTCCTCTGTAATTAACTTCTTGTATATTTTCTGTTTACGTGAAATCTCATGGGAAGATTCATGGCAACGGGGTCAGCAAAAGCCTAAACTTGACAGCTTTTCTGGAACTAACATGGAATCGTGATATCCATTGATAAATCAACTGTGAGTTGCTCCAGCTTGAAGCTGTGCTTGTCTTTGTTCTCTTCTTTACATGGTTTCACTTTGTTTTGGATTTTCCACTTGCATTTAGGTGTCACTAATTCTTGTAGTTTTTGAACAACTTTTGTTCTGAGAAATGCTAGGAAACATGAGGACAAAAGGGAAAGTGTAGTGTTTGGGGTTTTTTCTTATTTTGTTCACTGGAACGTCATAAGTACATGTGTGTGCGTTAAGTATTTTGTAAAAAAAAAATAAAAATAAAAACACCTAATAACTTCAGATCTGGGACGTAGTTAGGAAAGTATTTCCAGTTTTCAACCAGAAAGGAAAGCAATCTTCCTTGGGCTGAAAAGAAGGGCACTGCTGGCTCACCTGTGTGCTCTGTGGTTTGAGTTGTCTTCTGTAGAGCAAAGCTTGAGATTCCTCAGTCTCTTTGTTGTGTCCTGTTAGAGTGAAAACTGTAAAGGTATGTTGGACACCTTACCCATCCTTACCTGGACCTTTGAGATTGCTGTGATTTCTAAAGGGGAAACTATGTTTTGGTGTGTGCAGGGCTTTTGTTTGTTTAAAATGAACCGTGACCCGCTCCACAGATTTCCTGTTAAAAGGGTGAGAGCTGAAGGACAGCAAATCCGTTACCAACTTTCTGCGTTATTATTTGGAATATAAGTTTGTGACTAAATGATGGTAGTCCTCAGAAAAAAATGTATTAATTGGAATCTTACGAGTGACAAAATCTGAAATAAGTTAGAAGTGGAAATGAGGGCTTTTTAAAATAGGGCCACACTCCAGTAAATCTGTTTATCTACTATAAACTGATACCCAGAAACAACTTAAATACTCATTTCCTACACTGAGGATGAGGGAGATAATTCAAGGCTATCGTGCCCTAAATTTGCAGACAGCTTGTTGTAATTAAGAAATAAACCACAGAGTTGTTCTCTGGATTTTTCTCTGATGCCTTGTCTGGGGGTCAGAAATGTGTTCTTGATGCCTCCTGTCTACAGGCGCTAGAAGACTTAAATAGCACTGTGCCTATTAACAGAAGTTGTTTGTTTGCATTTGTGCAAAATTCCCCTCCAAAGCTGATTGAGTGTTCCAGCACAAAAGGGCTGTGGGATTACAAAATTGTTAACAGATGAGAAGACGACTATATGTACCATGAAAGATGATTATGACCGCAGGAAACTTGTATCAAAATTGCTTCAGGACATAATTGTATAGTATGGAGAAATTTAAGAGGTTATTTCCTTAAACTGTTAACAAAACTTGTCTTCTGTTATGGTTTCAGCTCCTAGGGACAAAATCTTAAGTGTGGTATCTGCTTTGTCTGCAGAATAAAACAGGAGCTCTTCTCCTAATCATTATCCTGGGAGATGAACATCCTGTTACGTTTGAGTAAAAATGCATGGTTCATTACTGATGGGAAAACAGAACCGTCTCTACCACGGCAATTCAAATAGAGCACACTGTTAAATAGTACTTATTAAAAACTATGACCATTTAAAGGAATTACTATTTTAGTCCTTTTAAATGTTTCGATGCTTTTCCTTACACTGAATGGGATTTGTATATTAAAAAGAAGGGCAGAAAAGGACACTGTTTCAGAAAGATTATGCTTCTGGGGAAGCATACAGCTAAAATTGGACAGTAGATGAGCTGTATGGGCCTAAGGGACGATGATAACAGAATTAGTAGAAAGAAAGATTTGTTGTTTCCTGCTTGCTGAAATAACTCATCTCTTTTGGGGAATATGTAGATGATACTCCTTGAAGTGCAATTTATTGTGTCCAATTTCTGAGTATTTCCATATGATATCCAAATTCACTTTTACCCTTCTGGTAAATGTAGTTAATGGGGGGAAATAAAACAGCGCTGATTTATCTGCCTCTGCTTCTTGGTGTTGGAAATCTGTGAGAGATGTGCCACTCGCCTCTGAAGGCACGTTGTCCTCTCTCCAGCATGCAGGACTGTTCTCCCCTCTGGGGTGCCTGTTTCTCCTCTCCAGTTCTTCCCTGCCCTCACGTGCCCACCAGTGCTGTTTGGGAAGATCTCTTAAGTCCTCTTAAGAGGATAGCTAGCATTGGCAGAGTAAAATATGGCTAAATTAAAGAGTCATCGGGCAGAATTTTCTAGCAGAACAGGAGCAGATTTCTGAGGTTATTGGGTTGTAAAGCATCATCAAGTGGCTGTTGTTTGTTTGTATGTAGGCAACGGAGCGCTGCTTAGGTTTTTATCCTAGGTTTTCAAAGAAGTAAGCTTACTTAAAGCTGTACTCAGTCCATGATTTTTCTATTACATGGAATCTCCATTTATAAACAGAGCAAAAGAATCATAAATGCTCTGTAGAAGTTTCAAGCTCTTCGGGCAACTTGTCAGCTTTTCCAAGGATTTTGTGAATGGAGGGAGAATTCAAGATGACAGTTGTCCATTTGAATTTGGGATACTGTTGATTTTCCTGGAATTTTATCTCACTGAAGGAAAAAAAAAAAAAAAGGTGAAATCAGTTAATTCCTCCTTTGCAGTTATGTAGACAAAAGGATTTTGAAGGATGTCAAATAAAAATTGTTTCCATACTAAAAGGTTCTAGGCTTTTGGGGAATAAATAAAAGGAACTTAGAAATGAATGGTTCTGAAGATTAAAAAAAAAAAAATTGGAGTTTGGTTGCTGCACAACAATTTCACCTTTTCTTCATGTTGCCTAATGGAACTGAAACCGTAATTTGTAATGATGAGGTGACTGACTGGTATTTAAAGCCCCATTTCTGAAGGAATTTTGAAAGTAAGTCTTATCTGCATAGTTCTTGAGGCAATGGACTTTCAGCCTTTTATTCTTGCATGTAAGAATGTTGATGTATTTTTCAAGTTTGGATAAGAGGAAAAAATAAGTATTTGCAGCCTTCAGCCACAGAGTAGTAAATTGAGATGTATACTAAGCAAATAGCCATTAATTTCTGCAGGCCCTAGTACCACGTTTGTTTATTATGCGATGCGCAACATACTGCAACGCACAGTACTCGTAGCTGTGTAAATGAAAAAAAAAGGCATTGATTTAACTGTCTTTAGAAATATGCAAGAGAACTTCTGCTTTGTGTTTTGAGGACCACTGACAAAACTCTTATTATTTTTCTTCATCACCTAATATTTTGCATGCTATGCAGAAAATACTGGAATACTTTCTGTGCCAAAACTTACGCTTATGTTACTAAATATCTACTTCCTCAGCAGAGGAAGTATCCAGCAGGAAGTGCTGGTTGCATACCTGTGCCATCATCAACAGAATTTGCTGCTGTTTCCTGACATATTGTTTTGACTGTTTATGAAATTATTCATGTAGTTAATTTTAAAAAGTATGAATTGTCAGTTCCTTTGTTTTAGACATTGTTGGGATTTGCAGTTCTGAGATTTGCCCAACTGCCTCTGCCTACCATTTGCAAGAAATACTCCATTGTTTGTGATTTGTCTCTTCTGGCACTACTGTTAGTATTTGGAAGTCTTGTTGATGGGATTTCTTTTTCATTGCTACTTATCAGAGAGCTGTGATGCTTTATTAAGAGTAATATTTTGTGTTTCCATCTGTGGCAACTGTTCTTTGATAAGCTTAATGTTCTTTATAAATGCTAATGAGTTGTTGGAGTGTTCAGAATTTGAATTGGATGCCAGTCATATTTTTATGTGCAAGTTACTTACGGAAAGCCTAAGGCACAAGAGGTTAATGGGAATTAGACACCTGTGGGCCTTAAAAATAAACTGTTTTTAAATGCCTTGTTTAAGAATTTCAGGGAGGTCTAGGAAAGGGTTCAAATATAACTTGTATCTTTTTAGTCACAGGCTAAATTTCCTATTAAAAGAAAGGTTTCCCAGTGGAAGACCAGAGAGGTCTGCAAAGCTTCTTTCTTGTTCTTTCTCATATGTAAAGAAGTTTGTATTTCAGTATTCAAACAGCATATCTATAGGCACTGGATGTACTGCTATAAGTAGTGAAAATTAGTGATCATAAAGTGAAATTGTGTGTACTTGGATATACTTAGGAGTAGTACAGCTGACATTGGTGCTGAATCGAGTGCAGTATTACTGTGAAATGATTGATATGTTGCTTTTATAACAATATAACAGCTGAAGTGATTTTTCAGCATCATTTGGAAATACTTTATTTTCAGTTGTCATAATTTTCTGCTTTAAAATAAATGTACCACCCAACAATGATAAGTGTAATATGTACTCTCTTTTTGAATCATCTTGGTATTATTTTTATGTATTGCTTGTGCTCTAAGCTCCATCATAAGAATGAACTGTTACTTGCTGTATACTTTGCCTTTTAATTTGGGCAAACTTTTGTGTTACTTGTTGAACAGTACGCTTTGTTGGTTCCTAGGTGTAGTGTGCAAGAATAATGCCAAATTATATTGGGTGCCTGATTTCTAATAGCGTATTTTGTGTTTTATTGAGTTGTAGTATCACTAAGAACCATTACCTGTAAATCAGTAAACATTAAAAGAAATCTTAAGGCTTTAGTTTTGGGCTCCCTGAAATGTTACCCAAGGTATTCGCCTGGTATCCTCCTACACTGAGGCATAGGGAAACTAGCACAAAAGATACTTAAGACTAACACAGATCGTCAGAAGTCTGACATCAATCTCTTCATTCAATCTTCAGTGACAGTTTTTTTAGTGACACCCTTGTTAACTCTCTCTGCAGAGAGGCTCGTATAATTGTTGCTCTGAAAGTCAGCTCTTGGACTTGAGCTTGTGAGCAGAGAGCAACTTCGTATTTAGGAAGAAAACTCAAGGTTGTCAAGGCGAGGAGGCAGAGAACAAGAGCGCTGTAGTTGTCCTGGCTAGCCTGGCAGGATGGAAGACAACTGCCATAGACAAGGTATTTCATAAGAGAGTGCACACACTAAATAACTGATGATTTAGAAATTATAATTTTCCTACAAGGTGTATCTGTTTCCTCTGACTTTCTTTTCCCCTGGTGTTTTCGCTGTATAAATTATAGTGATCAGATAGTGGATAGTTGGGTGACATGGAAGGAGTTTTCACTTTTCCTGCTTCCTCACCCAAGCCTCATTTTTCTGATTCTTTTGGTAGACATAATCTAGTCTGTAGTCTATTCTGAGCCTCTCTTCACAGCTCTAAAGGCTTAAATTTTAGCAAAAGAGCGTTCTTCATATGGGCTTTCATTCCTATATCCTCATTTTGGTGGAAAAAGAATGTAACATAACAGACTTCTTTTAAACGGAAAAGAAAAAGTTTTATGTACATCTTAACTGTAGGTATTACTTTTTCCTAAAGTGGAGGAAGGATTCATTTACATGAAGCTAGCTGTGGTTTAAAAGAGGAGGGGGAGTTGACTTATTAAGCGTTTGTTACCACTTGTCATGTTAGAACTGAAATGTATGAATATAAATGTAAAGCGGTTGTCATCTTCTATGCTGAAATTCCTAAATTTGTTAAAATGTTACTGGAGAAGTAAATATTTGGTTCTGTTTTCTGGCAGACTTTGGGGGGAGCACACTGGCTGACTTGTAATCAGCAAAAGCCCTCCTACAGAACTGTAAAAGGTATTCTCAGTCTTCATCAACATTGAATTGTACATTATGTAAGTGACAATGGCCCACGCTCTCATTAACCTTCTGCTTGTTTGCTTCTAAGCATCTCTCAACTCCTATTCCTTTCCGTTTTGTATGAGCAATAATACTTCTTTTCTACAAGGAGATTACTACTACTTTTTTCACAATTGGTGTTTGTTTCCTTTTTTTTGTTTCATAAATTCATTTAAAGCCAAGATTAACTTTGTAGTGACCCTCCCTTTTTCTCTCAACATCTTTTTTTTTTTTTTCACATACACTGTAAAAAATTAGGAGGAATTTTACGCTGTGTTTTGTGGATGGAAGTGTTAGGATTCATACAGTGACTCCTGTTTTCTTTGTGCATGTTAGATGTATGACTGCTGAGATTTTTACTTACTATTTAGTCTGCTATCACTACAGCTGTAGTAGACCTCAATGGTCTTCTCTCTCTGATGTTTTTTTCATCCTGAAAATAGCCTGGAGCAGTTTGAGTATCTTCCTGTAGTCTCCAGGGTATCCTTGCTCTTTTGTCCTTTACCTTTCTTGGCCCTGACTTGCCAGATGTGACAGGAGTTTTTGTGGCTAGTCTGAACGTATGTGCTTGACAAGCTGGCCAAAGAGAAGAGGTAGGGGTGAAATACTCCACTGCTTTCTCCCAGTGAGAACACTGGTTAGATTTGACTTTTATCCAGGTCTGGGCATCTGATTGGATTATTTCATCCTCATTGTGGAAATGGGATCTTTATCTTGAATAACGATTCCTTTCACTTGTATGTAACAGTCTGGTTTTGAGAAGATTCTGTATGTGTTTGAATGTAGTTTAGACACATGCATCCTCTTAGTGGCTCAAAATCATGCTGCAGCTCCAGGTTAACGAAGTAGTTGACGAACTGAGAGGTCTTTAGCACTCTTACTTACAAAGAGTTGATAATTGGCCGGGTCTATAATAAATTTACATAGTCCCAGTCAGTCTATTTTGTTGTGTTTCAAATGAAGTGTAAAGTACTAAAATACACACCTCCCTCCCTCCTTGTGAAATTGTTATTTACTCCTAGATTGTCATGAAAATACTGGTATTAAACGTGAGCGTGTTGCAGTTGTGTGCCATGGTGGTGTTGGGGAGGGAAGAGCTCATAGAGGAATGTGCTCCACTAGTGTCACAAAGTTGATGGTTTCCTTTGGAGGCTGGAGGCCCTTGGGACCCTGCCGTGCTCTTGTCTGCCCTGCGCTGTGAGGAAGGGAGGCTTAGGCTGGAGAGAGGCGCACTGTGATCTCCGTAGCGTGTTCTTCTGAAGGCTGGGCTGCATGGAGGATCAGTCAGCAGGATGAGATTCGCAGACCAGAGAGCTGCAGCGCTGGGGAGTAACAAGCAGCTAACTGGTAAAGGTTCACATTTTAATGGAAAACTATAAAATTTGACATTTTGTGTTGTTACACCTCATTTCCTAACAAGACACTTAGTTCCATTCCTCGGCGAATGGCATTATTCTAGATTAAAGATGATAAACATTCTCATAGGAAGGGGGGTCGAATCACTGAAGCTTTGCAGCTATACAGAAGCTTTCTCCCCTTTTCTCATTGTTTATTCAGTGCTAAAGCTCCCTAAATTTAGTATATTAGGTTGAAGAGCTTTGGAGAAGCCACCAAATGCTTTTGGAATGCATGAGCTCCCGGCTGCAGAGCTGCAGAAGGGGAATACGCAGCTGCTGAGCAGATGATGTGCCAGTTCTGCGGTGGTTGCCTTTGTTCTCGCTGGACTGTGGGATGGGGCAGGATGCCCTTCTGCTGTGGCTTTTCTTGAACTTACTCAGAAAATACCAGTCTGGGCATCTGCAGTGTCAGGCTTCAGCTGGTTTGCTTTGTCCTGAATTTTCTGGGAAGTTGTTATAGTGCATGTGTGTAGCCAGTTGCGTTTTTGTAAATTGTACAGGGACTACTTTTCGAATCTAACCTTTATTAAATATATTTAAACCAAAAAGCTATGAAATATATTTTGAAGAAACACACCTGTCCATCAGAGGTATTCACTTATTTACATATACGTGGAGATCTTACCTAAGGATATTCTAGGTTTTGCAGGAATTTCACAGTGCTGCTTAATTTACAAATGTCAGTGTATATACCTATATGTTAGTCTGTTTGACTTTCTGCTGAGGACTGATGAAAGAAAGATGGTGTCAGTGATTTGTGGTTGTTCTGAGTATTTTTTTTTTTTTTTTAAATTGCAGATATTTTGTGACCAGCTGCTTCCAGAGCTGGAAAGATAAAAGTGACAGAAACTTAGTCTTGTCCCATGTTTTCAGGTAGCTCTTCCTACATCTTTAATGTGGATCATTTTTTCTCTGGAGTATTTGAGAGACTTAAACTGAACGTGCCATCTTCTATGGGCACTGTTGAAACAGCTAGGTGGCAATGTTCTTCTTGTTTCTTATCATTGTGCTAGTCCATGATTAAGATGTTTATTAATAAAGAGTAGTACCTTATAGATTTCATACAGAGAATGAAGGTAATTAAAGTAGTTTTTCAGAAATAGTGCTCTAATTGAGATTTGAGAAGGAATCTGCCTGTAAAACTGTTTATACTTATTGTACGTACGCTAGCTAAGAAACTAAGCAAAGGAAAAGCTGAGACTGACATCAAAATAATGTTCCATTCTTTTAAGTAGATCTGTTATATCTGGAAGACAAATTATTTAGGTATTTTAATAATTTTTGTTAATACAGTGAAAATAAGACCTGAAATATTTTCTAGTAAAAATGTGTTTATTTCTTCCAGGTTAGTTTTTTCATTGACTCATAGTTCTGAACCTTCTATTAACATGCCAGTTGGGAGGGGCCTGATAAAAGAATCTGTGATTCCTTATGATTTACTTCTCCATCTCATTCATTACTGGGTTTGCCTGGTTTAAGACTGGTCTAAAATGGCAGATGAAAAGTGGAAATACATCTCTCTTAGTTTCCTCTTCAAATGAAAATGTTGCAGTCTTCTTATAGGTGATGCTTTATTGTTTATATGTAGCTTTACTATATAGCCGAGCAGATCAGTATCGGTGTGGAATGCAGGAGAACGAGTCATTATTGTTTGTTATGGGTTGTGTTTGTTCATCTCAGCTTCCCCCAGGAACCTCACTGATTTTATCAGTGATACAGGAAACGTCTGCAAATGAAGGCAGGAGTTGGGTTTGACTCCTTTACTTGTGCATGCTGTGCTTTTGTGCAAGTATTTGTCTTCAAAACGTGTTATCAGTTTAGGTTTTGGTAAAACTAACACCTGCTGGAGGCAATGTAGAGCAGAAATTTTTCTGCATTCTTGCAGATATCATATTTTACCAACATCTCCTCCTCTGTAGTGAGAGAGGATAATCTCAATCTGTGTTGGCTGTGAAGGAATGTAAAGCTTTTGTATGTATTTGCTCCAGTATAATATAATTAGGACTGTGTTTTTCATTCATATATTTCAAACTATGGTTTCTTATGAGGAATGTTTTCTGAAACCATGTAGGTGAATTATGTGTCTTTAGGAAGGAACATTCATGCTAATTTTTTTGTAGTGGTTGTACGAGGATGTGTGAAATCTTCTCTGTTGTCTTTGTACTGTAATTATTATACGAAAAGGGAATTGTTAAATGCAAAATTATTTTTCTTTATTCTTGGGTTAAAGATTTTTTTCAATTTAAAAAAAAAGCCAACATATTTTCTGTTGGTGTGCCTTAATAATCAAAACTGTTTTGATTATTAAAAAGAGGCGAAGCTTGTGTTAGGAGTCAGAGGTAGATACAATTTTTGGTTTTATTTCCATTTTATAAACTTATTATACTTGTTGAATTCCTCTCTCTTCTTATGAGGTGTTAAACTAGATCTTCAAGTATTGGTTGAACCACAGGGAGAAATCCTTGTGCAGTGTCAGGACATGAAAAGCAGTCCTTGTTCTTGCAGGAGGTACTAAGGGGCAGGAGCTCTGCAGGCAGCTGCCTGGCTCGTGGTACCCGCTCCCTGCGGCAAGAGGAGGAGGTGTCACAGCAGGTGCCCTGCTTCTGGATGATGTTCCCCAATAATGTTTTGTTCTGTGCTGCACTGGGCATTTTGTTTGTTGGAAATTTTGAGATACAAACTCAATTTTTCTGACCTTCTCAGTTAATCCCAAAGTATCTAAACTATCAGAGTTAAAATGGAATTGTTCCTGAGCCCTTGATTTGAAACTAATTTTATCAGTGACTCTTCCTATTAAAAATGCGATTTGTTTTACTGGTTTTTGGCTGGGACATCATTACTTTTCTTTGCAGTAGCTGTGTTTGGGTTTGTGCTGGGAACAGTGTTGGTGACACAGGGATGTGTCAGTTATTGCTGAGCAGGGCTGACACAGCGCCAAGGTCTTTTCTGCTCCTCACCCCACCAGCGAGCAGGCTGGGGGTGACAAGGAGCTGGGAGGGGACACGGCTGGGACAGCTGACCCCAGCTGACCAAGGGGATATGCCATACCGTATGGTGTCATGCTCAGTTTATACAACTGGGGAGGAAGAAGGAAGGGGGAGATGTTCAGGGTGATCTGTTTGCCTTCCCAAGTAACCATCGCGGGTGACGGCGCCCTGCTGTCCTGGGGATGGCTGGACACCTGCCTGCTGATGGGAAGTTGTGAATTAATTCCTTCTTTCGCTTTGCTTGCGTGCATGGCTTTTGCTTTACCTATTAAACTGTCTTCATCTCAAGCCGCGAGTTTTCCCACGCTGACCCTTCTGATTCTCTCCCATCCCGCAGGAGGGGTGTGTGCCATCAGCTGAGCTGCCTATGGGCGTTAACCCACAGCATTCCTTTCAGCACAAAGTAACGAACCTTCTTGTATTTATTTTCTATTTATAGATTAAGGTAGGTGGAACTACTGTAATTCGGTCTTCAACCAGCACATGAAGGTCTTCTGTTACGAGACCAGATGATTAAAACCATGTGAAGTTCTAGTATTTTGCATTTTCATAGAAGTGATGTTTCTGTTCGTGATTACAAGCCAGTGCCTTGGCTCCCACATGAAGTTTTAAAGATGTTCAAAGATTTTATACTAGGAACTTTTCACAGAGGCAGTTGCTGCAACTTCTTTTCCATCACCCGTCTCCTCCTTTTAAGACAAGATACAAGATATGTGGCCAGGATTTAAATCTTACTTCAATTACTGAACCATGTGTAATTTAAACTGGGGCTGTGTTGTGAAGACATGTATGCCTAGTATGGCTTCTGCATGATTTTTCTCTCTTGTGATAAAATGGATGGAAAATTTTAATTCCTTCCTAAATTCGGATAGAAAAAGATTTCACTAATTATTTCAGTTTATCAGTTTTGTTAGTAAAGATAAAGATGATGACTTGTGTATTAATATAGCATATAATTAAGAAGTATTGGGTATGAGCTTGTGCAATGCATTATAACACGATATTGTACTTAGGGGAGTCAAAACATGCATATGCATTAGGCAGTTGGGTATTGTGAAAACATTTCAGGTTTCTCTTTGACTAAAGAAATCTGAAATACCACGAAGGGGAAGCAGAAAACAATACTCAGTAAGCGAGAGGCTTCTTTAGAATGAATTAAGGAATGGGGCTGAGATCTGTTAGTTGTACTTTAGCATTTGGTCTTTTTTGAGCGTGAACAATGGTCATAATTCTGCACGTGTGTTGAGGATTGTTTTGAAAATTGTAAGACTTGTGGAAAAAGTTTATTTGAAACATTCGCTTACCACCATTTTGGTACTCCTGTGTATGACAGCCCTCATATACGTAACACCACACCTACTGCTACGTTACAGCACAGCAGAAAAAAATAAAATTTTTTCCTTGGAATATTTAACTTTAATGATGTGAAATAATTCATAGAAAATCACTGCTTGGAGAAGCTTTAATTAGCCTATTGAAATATTACTACTAAACTTCATTTGTGATTTAAATTGTTTTCCAGGCTGTACAAAGAAAATACTGGAAAATTCCAGTTTGAATACTCATTATTTTCTTCTTCTGGGAATGTTTGTGTTTCTGATTTTTTTTTTTTTTTTTTTTTTTTTGCAGTGACCATATATTGGTTAAATCCATGTTCTACTTGGGCTTTTTCAGAGGTTGAAAAGTTAGATATTGTAACACTTACTCTACCCAATATACTACTACTCTTAGACAGTTTTAACAAATATGTTGTTTTGAAAAACCATGGTAAGGTCGTATTCATTCTTATTGGAATATTTAAACATTGCTTATATGTTTTACAGGGAGTCTGTCCCAGCTCACTACGTAGTGAATACATGTGGGATGTCTCCTAATGCAATACATCATTATTATTGTTTGCATCTCTGTAATAACAGCCATTCTTGCAAATTATATGTATTTCTTTTTACACCCTATTAAGTCACATGAATCCTTATGAATATCCACCTATCAAAGTTTTGCATACATTGAATTTTGGAAGCAATCGTTATGAGATGATGGTGTATTGTAGAATAATAGGCCTAGTATGGGCAGGGAAATATTTTGGGGCTTTTTATGGTTTCAGCTGTCGTATTGGGTTTTTTTGTTTGTTTTTTTGTTTTTTTTTGTTTTTTTTTTTTTTAATCAACAGTTACTTAGAAGCTGGCAAATTCTTAGAATTAGGCAGATTAAAGTTGCATGTTGTATGGCCATGCCTGTTGCTTTACTGTGCCTTCAAACCAGTGGTAAATTGCAGTGCCACTCTAAGTACATTTTAATATTGTTATATTCAGCACACCAAGAAAGAATACCCTTTGAAAATGACTATATTATGCAGCTGAAGATTTAGGTTTTACTTTGATAATCTTGAAACTGTTTGGTAAGTGTGTTCTCCCCAGCTGAGAAATCCGAAGGGGGAAGAATAAGTGCCTGTTTTCCTTCCTTCTTCCACATATTTGATGAGAACAGTCAGTCCTATTAAGAAGGAATAGAGATCTGGTTAGCTTATTCTGCTTTTCAGAATGACAGTCAAAGAATAGAGTATCATGGGGTTTTAAATTACCCAGAAACAAGCTATAGTGCAAAGCATTTTTTTCCAAAATTTGATTCATTATTCCAATAGGCAAAGAAGGGTCTACAATTAAACACAATCTAAAGAGCCTCTTAACAAGAAGGATAATTTAGAATAAAAGTAAATTTTGTGTGAGAGCATTATATGGATGTGTTAATAGTAAATGAGAAGACGCACTGAAGTCCACCCTGTTTTGACCAGTTTCTCAGTAAGAATAAGAGGAAGGCTGTGTAGAATTGATGATGTTTGCATTTTTATGTCATAACATGGTGCCCTAGCAGCACGGAATAGTTTTTATCAAGAGCCCCAAGACAAGGTTTTTGATAGAGGTCCTGCTAAATCAAACCTAAAAATGAAGCACAAATGAACACGTACTCCTGGGACCATAGGGAGCGATTCTGTATGCTCAGTTGTACCGCATCATGGCCAGAAATACTGCGGCATGGAAAAGTAATTTCTCAGTAACCTGCTGTAAAAGCAGGGGAAGCTGAGAGCAAATATACCATCATTATATCATGACAGAGTAATAGTGCTTCCGAAAATGTTTGGCTGTCTCCTGTTGTCAGATTATCCAATTCACAAATAGTGAATGGGCAGAAGATATTTGTGTGGTAGAAGGAGGCACGGATGTACTCTCTTTGTTGGTTTGTTTGTGTTTCTATAGCAAGATTATATGTAAAATATTAAGCACATAAAATAAGGAAATGGAAGGAAGTTAGAAAAAATTAGGTTCTTTGCTTTTTTTTTTTTTTTTAGAGGTTTGTTCTCAATCCAGTCTTGAAGTCTTAGAGTTCAAGCCACTGAATTCCTGTGTTCCAAATAAGTTATAGGAAGTGAAATGTAAAGTTACAGCAGTGAGTTTCCTGCGATTTTTAAATTGTATATTACTGTGGAAAAAATATGCTGTATGTGGTTCCTTTCATATTTTTTTCTGTAATTCTATGGGGCATGGGGAAGGTATTTAGATAAAGGTATGCTAAATCAGCTCTTGTGCTGATGGTACTAGTTTGCTGCATTTGCTACCAGCTGAGGTTTCAGGAACAGGCTTCAGAATAACTTTGAAAACGCTTTGACTGTATTAAACAGCTAATTATTTTTAAAATTTTGAATCCAGCACCTTCTGTATGTCAGCACAGCGTGATGGGTTATCATTCTGCACTGCATAAACAAAAGTTCTGGAGAAGAGAATGTTAAGATGACAGGGTGTGCTGTTTTGGTTTAAGGGATTTTTTCGGGGGTTTTTGGTTTTGTTTTCTGTTAACTTCTGTTAGGACAGATACTGGAAAGCAGTAGGATTCACTTTAAAATCTCTCCTCTAACATACTTTTTGCATTGTGACGTTATTTGAACCTTGCAGTTCAGTAACTGTGCAAGCCTTAGATTTAGCAATGTATTTGATTGCATATTCCTCTAAACCATGAATCAGAGCGTTATGGCTTTCCTCTTCAAATGTATGTTTCCTCCCGTTGTTTTTAGTAATGTTTAGATGTAGATAACCTCAGGGTGGGTTTTGTTTTCGGAAATCTGTTATTTCTAGAAAGCTTGTAAGATAGGTCTCTGGGTATTTTAGTGAGATAATATGTTTGGTTTATTTGTATGGAATTGTTATTGTTATTATATGTTATTATATATTTCTTGTTGGCTGAATGTTTTTACTAAATATGTCTGAGTGCTTATGAAAATGAAGAGCTAATAGCATTAACAAGAGGCTGGCATAGTGTGTGCAGGCCATTTTTACTAGCTTCTGGATTCTCTTCTGTGTGTGGTCTTCTGCCCAAGCCAAGTCTTCCTGTTCCAATTGTAAGCTTCTCTTTGAGCGCATATTGCTAATCGTCCTGAACTGAGCCAAATTAAATGGTGTATTTTTAATGAGAAAAAGAGTTTGGATTTCTATCCATATGCTTCAACTGAAATCAAATCCTACTTTAAACAGATGCTGACCTCCATATTACCAAGGCATAAGGGCTAATTATGCTCGAACAAATTTCCAATTTAAGCCATCTATAAGGATCTGTTTTCTACATTTCCAAGGGTATAAATATTTTGTTAGATCAGTATAACACACCTGTTAAATTTGTCTTAGGGTGTGTCAGGCTCAAAATTCCAATACCTTGAATGCATGCTATTGAAGAGAAGATAAAGCCAAATGTTCTTAGAAGATTTGCACCTCATTCAACTTTACTGTGTTATATTTCTGCTGGAGATTAATCATCAGGAAGATAATTGTGCTTTCTGCTTAAAAAATATATGCAATCTTTTTTTCTAGAAGCTGATCATCCAGCTCTTAGCCAGCCATTCCCTATGCACCAGTTACAAATGGTTCAATCTGGCATTAGTAACTGGGAGAGCTGGTAGCACTAGCTGTTATCCACAGAAGGCTTTGGAACTACGCAGATGGCCATATCCTCTTTCCTTTCCTCCTTTGAGTTAAAATGTGTAAATGTAAATCATGCACGGTTAGGATTAATCTTTAGAATGCCTGTAAGTAGCTCTTATGTATAAATCAGTTGAGAGCTTGAGGCGTTTATGTAGAAAGGATATATGTAAAAGATTCCTAAGTGTGTTCTCTCTCTTGTCTCTTTTTTCTTATTTTTTTTTCCCCTTTTAGTTCAAATTATTCTGTAGAACCGTGTGTACCTGTACAAAGTATGTCATAAAGTAAGTGCTAAAGGCTAAATAGGCGATGGTGAATGATTCAGGGTGGTGGAGCATCTGGCCTGTAATGAATAGTATTTTATTTCATATAAATTTCTGGTTTAAGCTTTGTTTTAAAGACCAAGTCTGCTTTTCTGAAAATGCACATATGGCCAAGTCAGGGTTCACAGATAAAGATAGTACAACATTAGGGTTTTAGCTGGCAGTATTGATAGTAACAGTAATGTGGATAAAGCCTGTCACAGAGATCCTGTGACACTCCATAATCTGAGAAAACATCGAAATCAAACCTGTAGAACTGAATTAGAGATGTGTGGGTATTAAAATACTCCTATTTAAATGGAGACCATCTGTTGTTTCCAGATGTACCGCTTCCTGCAGCAGTATACTGGGAATGCCGTTACAGCATCAACAATTTTTTATTTTTTTTTTCTGGTTCTGTAGTGTCATTCCCAGAACCTCCAAACCGCCTACCACTAGTACAGCTTCTGTGAGTGGCGGTGCTCTGTGGCAAGGGATGTAATGTTACTCCATGGGCAATTGGTAGTATGGGTGGTAAAAACACCTGAAGACGGAGCATATAATATTTTGAAGGCTCCAATGATACGTTACAAACTATGTACGGTACAACACCTTAATCTGCTGCTGTCTGTAAAGCAATGGGCTGTCACCTCCCGCAAGACCACTGCTTGCCTCATTAATATCGCTGGAACAAATTATCACTTCACAGCCCAGAAATCTTCTGTAGCAGTTGTGGTGATTGATGTAACAAGGCTAAAAAATAATGATGAAATGCATGTTCCAGAAGAGAGATTCAAATGGCAGGATCTTCAAAGGCAATTAAATGTGACACAGGAGGAGTCTTCCTAGAATAATGCATTTACAAATAAATGGTGAGATAACCATGATATTTTATTGTTGTTATACTTAAAGTAGTTTCTATGCAGTAATTACCTCTGAAAACTAAGCATACAGGCTAAATTGAAAAAAAACTTTTATTATGTTTTAAATATGTGGACAGAAGAAAGAGAATTGAAGTGAGAAATAATGTCACTGAATATATCTACTTTTCTTCTGAATTACAAACTTTATTATATGCAGGTGCTTAAGAATTTGTATTTAAATAAATCACGTCAGTGCTTTTGAGCAATTGTTTTATAGAAACCTATCAAAAGATGCTGTTAGTCTGATATACAGCTGAATTGTTGTCAAATAATTAGGTAATTTTGTTGGCTTAAAGTAATTTATTGGCTTCTGAATCAAAACATAGTTGTAAATAGTAAAACTTGTGTAGCAAAGGGTTCTGATATTCCTGCAAAGGAGGTCAAAACTTAAATGCATTAATATAACTTTATGCACATGAACTGACAGAGCAGTCTGTGGTCATGACTGTGAGATGGAGCCTCTATTTTTGTCTCCTATGATTTCACAGATTTCAGGGTAGCTGCTCATGTGAATGGAACTGCAGGACTGGGCACTTTTCCTTCCTGCTGTTGGGATGAATTTTTTCCTACAAGAAATGTGACTTCTCAGCTCTTCTATAGTGTGCCAGAGTAGCTTTAATATTAGTCTTGCTGTTAGATAGCTCAGTTTAAGGCAGGCAGGGGTAAATTATTCCAATGGGATTGCTTTTTGCAGTACTTGGGCTTTTCTTGAAAATCAGGTGTCTCCCTGCTGTCCATTCTTGTAGCAATGCAGTGAAATCCAAGGTGCCTGTGAGACTAGAGTATGTATATCTTACAGTTATGCATGTCTGATGGGATTGCCTTTGTATCTAAGACATCTCTACATTTATACCTTCTGAGAGCTTCTGGGAAGGAAGTAACTACATAGGAAGATTTTGGTAATATTTTATGCAAATATATATATTTTTAATAGTCAGATAATTCTGAGTAACTGTTTGGTTTAATCAAGGTTTCCCAAATTCTTGTGTGTGTGTGTGTTTTGTAAAACTGACAGAGAACTGTCACTCTTTGGTAGCAGTGCTAAAAGTATATTAATACTTTTATTTTAAAATACTTTTTATACCGTGCTTTTCAGGATAATGACATGCATGCTAGGAGAATTTGTGTGTGTGTGTGGGAAGTGCATTCTCTTGACCTACTTCTAATTAAAATTCAGATTAGAAGTTTTATATTCTTATACTGACCATTTTAGCAGACAAAAGCTGTTTTTCTTACATAAGCCAATGGAGAATTCTATGTTTTAGTTTCAACATGTAGATCAGCTTCTCCCCCAGCACCAGTGGACACATACATATAATTGAATTCCAGCTCCCAGAGGTTTGACATTCTTTCTTTTAAGTTCTAATAGAACAGCCACTTATGAATGGATTGAAATTTTAAGTTTAAAAAAAAGAAAGTTAGTGTAATAGAAATACTGATGAATTCTTCTCTGTGACTTAATTTTGGAGAAAGCAGAATGGGCTCAGAAGCAACACTGTACTGAAAATTGAAATTATCTTGACGTTCTCAAGCTCAGTGTTTTGAAACATTTCAAAGCGTGAAATACTAAACATGAGCTACAACAAACTCTAGAGCAGGATGATGAACATAGCTGGGGTGAAACTTAAGAAAGGCTATTTTAAGAATATAGTTTGAAAACATTATTATGAAAGTATTAATAAATAGACATCTAATCAGAAAGGCTAATGTTCTTGATGCTTGATGTTCATTTTGTGACAACAGTTCTGACAACTGACCTGTTTGAGTTTTTTTTTGTACTTGGATTCTAATACACATTTTCGTGTGAAGCCAAAAGTTAGATTTTTTCCTTTTATGGGTTTAGTGTAATTTGACAAAGAAACCTCGCAGCGTTTTCAACAACTTGGAATGCAGTAAAATCCAAAATTACTGCAAAGGATCAGCCACTGTATTTTAGTAGCCCTGATTCTCCAAAGAAATGTGCCGTTATTGAAGCAGGGATCTGTCTGTGTGGATCTTTGCAACATCAGGGTCAGAGGGTGCATTTTCAAATCAATTAAAAGGTTTCAGCTGACTTTGGTGGCCCTTGGGTCATGAAGCCATATAAACAGGAGAAAATAAGTGGTGTTTGTGTTTAGAGTCTTACAATATGTAGTCACTAAACCAAAACGGTTACTGTGGCCTTCATTTAAACTGTGCAGTTAGTCTAGGTCAGTTCAGAAAGGTTAGCCCCTTCTGTTGGGAAAAAGTGGAAGGAACAACTGAAGATACCGGGCTGACAAGTTGAAAATGTGTAGTGTGTTTTTATTTTCTTACAATGGAGAATGTTCAACTAACAGTTTTGACAGAAGGGTGTGATTGACCTGTTCTCGTCATAACGGATTCAGATTTGGTGTCAAGGATTTGGTGCTTTTGTTTATGTTCCTGGTGTTGATCAACAATTTACTAAACAAGGGAATGTATAAATAATTTTCTGAACTTGTAACTGTCCAGAAAATTGCAAGAGTGAATTTTCCATCTATCCATGGCTGTTTCCTTACTCGTTAAAAAAAAAAAAAAAAAAAAATTAATACTTAAGCATCTGACTAAATTTAGGTTGTTGTAGTATGGAGAGTTCTGGACTTTTTAATTTTGGAAGAACTTAAACCATCTGTTGCCTTGAAGCAAAGAGATTTAGTAATCAAGTACAGCAGTAAGAAGGAATTTATCTAGGGAGGCTATTAATTAACAAACTTGGATAAGGTTCAGCATCTTCTTGCCTTTAAAAGTCAAGTCACTTCTGACAAATTGGTTGGACAATTAGATTTTGAAGTCAGTATTGCATTAGGTGTTCTTTATTTTCACTGCACTCCTACCCTAGAAGAGAGTAACTGGATGAAAAATATACCTATTTTTAAAATAATAATTCAATTTTTTATTTTCAGAAAAACAATGAAAAACCTTAACTTCATCTACTTGCATGTAGAGATCTAAGAAAAATAGACAATGAAGTCATCACATAGGTTGTGACTTGCTTTCTACTGGCTTAATTAAAAGTCTGTCTTGTGGTGTTCACTCGTTACAAAGAAAAAAAGGAAAAAAAGGAAAAAAAAAAAGGAAAATGCAACAGATTGAATGCAGGCAGATACTGCTTCTCAGATTTTATGTAGTAATATTATTGGTCTTCACTTATTTTATATCTCCTTAAGTATAAATGACCTATAAAAGTTAAAATATGTGGTTTTCATTGCTGTATGAAATTCCTGTTTTTCATTGCAGGGGGTCAGTGGTGTCCATGTTCTGTAGTGTTTGGGGTCATTGGAAGCTGAATGGGATGGGAGCCTTTATATCCTGTCAGTTGTTGATTTTTCATGTTAGTGCTCATATGAGCAGAAGGATGTTTGTGGCTTATAGTCAAAACTCAATAAATATTCTTGAGCTTGTTTTTTTCTGAAGTCTAATAATTAATAACATTTTCTTAGAAGTAGGGAATTATTGGTGGAAGTCTCATTGTGAAGACTTAAGTGATTTTTTGCAACTTACAGGTCTGTTAAAGATAATGCTTGGTGACGGAGCATTTTGGTAGTTTGTTAGGAGTCCTGTGGCAGAAAGTTGGGGGATGTTGTTGATTGACTTCTATTTTCCTTAGGAGATAATACCGAAGAAAAGGTCAGAACAAAAGCCATTTATCCTCTGAAAGACATTGCATGCCTTTAACATTTCATAGCATGTTCCATTCCTGAAATCCTTTCCTCCTCTGGCTTTCATGACTCAGCCCTCTCCTGCATCATCTACTTGTCTCTCATCCTTTCTTTGTTATCCTCCCTCTTCTTATCTTTACAGCTGAATTTTCACTGTCATCTCTAAAATTCTGTGGTTGCTGTCTGGCCCACTTCTCTTTGTACAACTTTTCTCTGAGCAGTCTTGACAGTAAGAGTTCAGCAGTTTGTGTTTTGTTGTGGTTTGTTTGTTTGTTTGTTTGTTTTTCTTTCTATCTGCTGTTGCATTCTGCCTGAAAGAATCTGGCAGGGTTTGATAGCTCAGGTTCAGCACTGCAGCGGGCACATTTCTGTGACTTCTGGTTGACCCAAACTGGCAAAGTGAGTGTGCGTTTTGTAGTTATATTCTAAGATGAAATCACTTTTCTGACAGAAGAGTTAAATCTCTTAATCTTGTGTCATTCTTGACTACTGTGGCCATTGCCTCTGGTCTTCCCTAAACACATTCCCTTTATAACCACTGAACACTGCTCTAGCTTGTCATTTTAACGTCTCTTCCAACTTACTTTCTCTGCCTCATCAAATATGAACTGGTTAACTTTTCTCTTCTTGGATCTCTGTCGCCTAGTTTCTCATTTTGTAGCCTGGAAGAGGAGACAGCTCATGCCCAAATCAGCCCCTGCCAGTCTTCATCTCTATCTAATAAAGTGTTTAGAAAATCACCTCTGTCCCTTTTATTCACAAAAAGGTTACCCATAAACGTCTGCCAAGTTAGTTCATCATCCTTAAATGCCTGTGCAGAACTCTGCATTTATGATATCTATGGAATGTTTAACACCACTCACTTCAGGTTATGCTCTGAGACTGCCTTTTAACCAGTGTTGTCTCATTGTTTTTTCTCTTTTTCTTTTCCCATCTGTTTGCTGTATTCATCGGTTCTCTTCTGTCTCATTCTTGATTTGTAAACTGTTTGACTCCGGTTACTTTTATTTTGTATTTGTGCAGTCCCTGCTAGAATAGGAGTCTGCAAAGTCTTCTGAAGTAAGTGATGGCTCTACGGAAAAGCTAATGCTGTTTGGAGCACTGTTAAGCTGTGTATAAGGGTTTCAAGTGAACTTGTGGAGAAGCTGTTCCTTCTACTCCTTTGCCTTCTCCTTTTTGCCCCTTCACTCAGCATTGATGCTTGATTCATTCTTTGGAGCTTAGGGACAAGTCAGAGCATAAAACTCTTCTCTGAGTGGCACAGGAGCTCCAAAAGTTGTTTCTACCTTTTATCTGTCAGAAAAACTGAAATGAAACATTGGACCCTCAGCAATACTTATTTAGAGATTTTGAATTAAGCTGTAAATGTTCCGATATTACACACAAATTTACTTGATTTAAAAACACGTATAATTGTGTTGGGGTAACATTTATAATTCAATAATCAGTGGCAAATGTCCCGGTATCAGAACACGGTGTCGGGGCTGCTGTCCAAGGTACCGCTTCTAACATCATCGCTCTCTCTAGGCCTGCATTCGGTGACTTAGCAATCGTGCCTTTTACATTCTGAGTTATGTCTTATAGTAAATCCTTTCAATTAGTGTCTCTTACCAGATTAAATGGTAATCAAAATTTGCTGTGTTTCAGTTTCTATTAAGAAGTAATAGAAGAATTATGTTTAATAATTTTGTAGTGTAAACCACATAGGAAACTTTTTGGTACTTGACGGGGTGAAAATGAAGCGTTCAGCCTACCAAAGAGCTTAGATCAGTAATCTCTTCTGAGTCGGTGAGCTTCCTGCTGTTGGCTGCTTTCTTTGCTGGGTGATACAAGTCTAAATAGACCGGCAGACTTGCAGTAAAGTTGGAAACCGTAAAAAGGGAAAAGTCACACTATAGAGTCTGCCTGAAATTCAGATGCTTGCAGGTATGGAACCAAATTTTGGGAGCAAAGCAGGTAAGGATTCTTTGTCCTCATTTTGCATATACAATAATGAAACACAATTTTCAGAATGTACTGATAGGTAACATGTATCTCAAGAGGACAAAGAGGGCAGACGAATTCACTGAACGTAAACTTTATAACTTCTAAAACGAAACAGTAAGCCTACACATTTCAGATTAATAGTATTATTAGTTGTGAGAATGTGTGTAAAACATCAGTCTATAATCCAGAGAGTAAAGTCTAATTTATTCCAATCTTAAATAGTAATATTTCTTAAGAAGTCAGAACCAAGCACTCAGTTTACAGAGAAGTCGATGGTGTTGGTATGGGCATCTTGATGTCTGTGCCTACTTTAGCATGGAGAGTGGGTCCACGGGAGCAGTGGGTCAGTAGTGTGAGATGTAGAAGGTGCAGTGTGTGCCCTTGGGCCGTGCAGGGCTGCAGCTGGGTCTAGTTTAGTGCTGTAGACTGAGTGTCTGTTAGTCATTGGAGTGGATCTTCTAGCTTAGCTTTATGTAAAAGTGGTCTAGTTTGTGCACTGTAAGACCTATTTGAAGGGCAGAATATGGGAGGAGGGAATGCCAGGAAACTGAATTTGAAAGCCTTCGTTGCTGTTTCCACCTAAATGGAGATGCACACAATGGCCAAGATTGATTTATTTGAGGAATGCATGTAATGTACCAGCCTAGCACGAGGATTGTTTAAGAGCCTTGGGTTCCTCCCTCGATACTTGTTCTTTGTCTTGTACATTGTAAAATAAATTCTTCACTGTAGAATGTTCTGTACATTTTTTTTCTGTCCCAAAATGTGTCAATTTTGGATCCTTATATAACTCTAGGCCCATGCAGGTGGGTTTTGATAACTGCCAGTCTTGGTGGAGACTTAATTTTCTCCAATTTTGAAGTGTATTCTAAAAGAAGCAGGAGGTAAGGGGAAAAAAAAAAAAAAAAAAAAAAGCAGAGCTTTGCAGACATTACCATATCTGATTGTCTTATGATGTTAGTGGGAAAGATTGAGCCACAGGAGTATTTTTAAAAGGGGGCAGGGAGGTGGAAGGGGTAGGAGGGAGCAGGAATTTACATGCTGTGCTTCTAGTACTGAAACTCTGACCGAGATTGTCAGTATTGTCAGTAATATGCTTGATGTGGAACAAAACTACAACTAAAACACTTGAGACGGGTCTTAAAACCTACACTTCCTCAAATACTGTGTTTCACTGTTTCTTGTTATCTGCTTTTTCAAGCTGAACTTTTACATATGCGATAAACTATACTGAAGAGAGTCTGAAAATAACTTCTAGTTCTTCTCGCTTTCATTCCTCTCTGTACTCAAATGGAGAAAATTCTTCTCTCTTCTATTTGTCTCTGTACTCAAATGGAGAAAGATAAATGAATGTGTTTACATTCCCTTTCTTTTCCAGCAGCAGTGGGCAATTAGGCACAGCTGACAGCATTGCCGAGCTCTTCATTGGGAGCTTTGGAGAATGCAGATTTTTAGTCAGGCTGCAGCAGGGAGCAAAAGTGGTACCACACGTCTGTAAGGTGCAGTATTGCAGTTTGGAAATATTTGGCATTGGCTACACAGTAGTCTTTTATCCTTATCTGTGAATTTTTGATGCTTTTTGATGCTTAAGCCAGATATTTAGCTCTTTGAGTTTTATTTTTGTCACTCATTAGGATTGACATTACACAACACGTTTATATCTCAGCTGTCTTCTACCATATGGTACTGTGGGGTTTACTACACAACTTGGCAGATTGATGGTGAGTAATGGAACAAAGAAATTGTTTGAATAGATTTCAGTTTGGGAGAGAAGGGGTATAAGATGTGAA